>NW_009617044.1:140646-244920 GCF_000690535.1 Cariama cristata
CACTGGTCGGTTCAGGCCAGCTCATAAGTGGCACATATCTCACAAATGCAAAGCAGGGCAGGAGGTCTGACGTTCTGGTCCAGTCTCACATGTTTGCAATGCCTCTGAGGCAGAGTCAATGCAGTAGTTATACTGCATTGGTTTCCTCCAATACTGCATGGGTTTCCCCATCCCTGGGAGTGTTCAAGGTCAGGCTGGATGGGGCTTTGAGCAACCTGGTCTGGTGGAAGGTGTCCCTGCCCATGGCAGGGGGGTTGGAACGACGTGATCTTTTAAGTTCCCTTATAACCAAACCATTCTATGATTCTATGATCAACAAATCTTGAAAAATAGAATGGAATTCAAGATTCAATAGAGACACAGAATCCACCCTAGAAGCCTACATAATTTCCTGGGAAAATGATATCACAAAAAAGGAGTGATTCACTATTGAATTAGATCTAATTTGCTGTTACCCTTGCTTTGGAATTCATGGGCTGAAGGCATGGACTAAAAATGCCTTAGAAATATTTTGTAATTCTGTACAGAATTCTGAACAGAACTTTCCAACAAGGTTTTCACCTCATTATTTAAGCTGAGATGGAAGGGGATGTTATTCCCCCCAGTACAAATCTCTCTTTATGCATGTCACATACAGGATTTACCACTTAAAACTGGAAATAAGGGTTCCTTCTCATGGCTGAGATGCAAGAAATTACCATGTACTGCTTATTGTCAGCATCAGAATCCTTATGACTTTTCTTTTACCCTCATAAGTCACTTCAAATGGAAACACAATTTCAGGACATACAGATAACCCATTTAACACAGTGAATGGTTTGTTATACTATCATGACCTTTTACAGTGCTGCTACTGGTTTTAGAGGAAGTTTTATCTTATATTTCACTTGTATCATGACTGTATCAAATTTTCTATTCAGAATATTTGTTGTAGTTCAGTAAAGTATGTGAAAATATATGCATGTCACATACCTTAATATTTTACCCCATTACATTGCTGAAGAACACTAACTACTTACACCGCAGTTTTAAGAATGAATTTCAAGGAGATTAAACACAAAAAATCAAAGTTGTTTTTCTGAATCAAAAAGCAGAACACGGTCAGAGTTTTCATTTTACTGCCTCAATAACCATCACTTAAAATCACCAGGCTCATGTACACCATCAGATAAAACAACAAGCAAATAATGGAAAAAGAGCCTTGCCACAGCATCAAGAGTTCCTCCTGCCTTTGAAGAGGAGCACCTCAGAGTTTAGAGTGCTGATTTTGCTCTGTTTGATCTACCAATTATATCTTGCACAAAAATATTCACTTACCCCTAACAAAACACTCTTCTGTTTGCAATACCTTTGCTGGACTGTCATAATGCCCTCTCCATTTCATAACCTCTGAGAACACAGAATAGAAATTCAGACCTCATTTATCTTACAGCAGTCGAGACAGGTCTACTAGTCAGAGCTGGAATAAGAGACATAGGACTGGAATAAAACCAAAATAGTTTTATATATGTGTGTGTGCACATACATTTTAAAGTCAGCTGACTCGCATAATGATCTTCTGTGACCTTTAGTAATTCACTGGCTCTTTGTGGGCTGTGCACTTAGCGACAATCCAGCTATGAACATCCAGGAGAAATAATGGCACTGTCAACAATTACAGACAAACAAACTAAACTAACTCCAAAGAGCCCTGCTACTCCCTTTTTGACACAGAAGAAATGCCAGGTAGTCCTTTAACGCATGCACCGCAAGTAGCCAAGGGGACAAGAAGCTTTGCAGTCTTTGCTTGGGATAGACCTATGGTTTAAGACAAATTTAGAAACTACATTAAACACTATATTCCTCAGTAAACTACAGCTTCTATTACCAGTTAGTTTCTACAGAGTATGCCTAAGTAACTTGCTGACTGCTTCAGCTTCTTGCGGTCAGTAGAAGCCCCTACTACAAAACTTGAGAACACCAAATCTGACATTCAAATGCTTCTGAAATTACTGAGAAAATTAGTGTTTGAGAAAGAAAGAAGTCCTTACACTTCAAATCTTCTTTTAGCTTTTATCTCCTACACAGGTAAATCATGGCCTGACTTTTTTTTTTTTTTTTTTAAAGAAAGGAAAACAAAAAACCCCATCCTTCCCCACCCTTACTGCCTGCCTTCCTCAGTCAGCTCCCTATAACTGAAATATTTGGTCACAGTTCAAAACTTGGCTTCACCAAAATGGACAAGTCCCATATTTAAACAAAACAGCAAAAGAAAAAAAGAAGGCTAATGAATGTACCCACTTCTTTATGGCTTAACAATTCGGATCACTTCAGATAACATGAGATACTTGATTGTATTATTATTATAGAATTATTACTCTTATTATAGAATAACCTGAATGAAAATACAAGTTCTAGAAGTTTATGCAATGATTCAGAAAAACATTTAGCATAACACTTTGCTGCATGATAAAATTCATCCCTTGTTGAACTTTCAAAATTTTTCTTAAACCTGAAGCAGATATTGAAACCCAATTGATTACATTCAGTTTTGGTTAAAACAGGAAAAAGTGCTATCCTGAGATGCTTTTTTGAAACAATAGCAACACCTAACAAAACCTAATTTTAGGTATTATGTTTAAAATATCGGGCTATAATGCAAAAATGAGGAAGCAGACCTAGCATGCCATTCATAGTAAATACACCTCAAGCATACTGCTTTGCTGGTATCACTAGGTAGAAAATTGAGGCTATCCAGTAAATATTTTTTGTAGTGTTGACAGTTGCTTTTCTGTTCATTAGGTATCCTGCCGTTGCTTTGAAAACTTTGTTTCTGAGCAGAGGTACAAAGAAAAGACAATTCACATCATAGGAAATCTTCTGCTCTCCTAGCCTGAAACTCTACAGTAAAGATTTAAAAGAAAAACTGTGTGTATTGGATGGTTGTTTAGAAATTGATGTCTCAATAGCACTACTTTTACACTATTTTTTAAATTAGAAAAATAAAATAATACCCGCTCCTTAGGTTTTCTGATGACCAAAGACTAAAAGCCACGCACCACAGAAGAGCCACACTCAGTGAACACAGAAATGACTCTACTGAAAGGGAATAAGTAGCCACCTAGCCCAATACCACCTTCCTCTTTTTTTTTCCTCTTTGTAAATAAATTACAAGCAGCAGCTGATACTTAGAGACAGGCTCTATGAAACAGAACATGCATTGTGTGACCCTCCTGTCTGTACACTGATAGCGGTTCCAGCAGCTTAACCAAATTAACCTGAGTTAGAGCTGGCTTCCAATCCTTGTTTTTAGTAGCCTACAAAAGAACTATTCTCGATAAAAGTTGATGAATTTTAAGTCCTTTATAAATTGACTTCTTTAATACTATGCAGTAACAAGCGCTGCCATTTAATTGTACTTTCCATGGAAAAGTACTTATTTTTTGTTCATTTTAAATCTTTTCCTATTTTTTTGGACAACCCTTAGTTCCCATGTTACAAAGTGCAGGTAAGTCTCATTCCCTACTCGTGTTTCTGTACCATCCATATTTTTATATACTACTATTATACTACGATCATCTGTTTTCATGCAGCAATCCTAATCTATCGTGTTTCTCCTCCTCTACAGGTACCTCCACGCATTTAACCGTTCTTCTAGATTTTATCAGTTTTACTATGACCTTTGAGAGACAGGTTCATCAGATCTGCACACGGATTTGAGATGCAAAAGCACACTTGAAAAATGAAGTTGTTTTGTTCTCCATTCCCTTCTTAAGAATCCCTAAGATTTATTTGTCTTTTTAACTGCCACCAAGCATTCAGCTAGTGTTTTCCAATAAACACCCACAATAGATGCAAGATCTCTTTCCCGAGTGGTAATAACAGTTTTAGAATTTATTACTGCATACACAAATGCTTATATATTCTGTGCAGAAATACACACAAAACATATTGCAGCAGGAAATGTTTCTTGACAGCCCCACAATGCTAAGGAAACAAAGTGCCCGGGGACGGACGGATGGGGGACAGAAGCAACAAACAAAAAAACCCACAAACAGTCTGTCATACCAGATCAAAATAACAACTCAACTACATGCATCAACCCATCCCTATGTCCGTTCCCTCAAAAACAATGATTATTCACAAAAGTGCGCAGAGGGAACTCCTTCCTGCTTTTGACAGTCTGAAAACAGGAGGACACACATTTGCACATTTGGTATTTGGCCAGAGTCCAAAAAGAAGTCAAACACAGGTAATAGGCAAGTAACCATCAAATGCTTTTCCCACCACGCAACATATGTCACAGGTGGTTATTCGCATAGCCAGGACTCTGTCACTGTTCTCGGGCTGCTCAAACAGAAACAACAACTCAGCTCAAAGAGGTAAATAAGTTGCTTTGTCAGCTGTTATGAAGCCTGCAGAATGTAGTAACTGAAAGACCAAGCTACAGCCTGATCCAGAGTACCCCAAGATCTCTGGAAGTTGCTGCACGTAGCACATGAGGTTTTGAGCTTCAGGCCCCTTCAGAGCATTATCAGAAAAAGTTGGGTGAAGGTTGTCACAGACCTCTTGGCTCGCACACTGCAGGTTGATAAGTGGGCATGCATACATCCATGCTCTGCCTGGAGGCTTCTGCATCCAGGCTGCAGAACTGTTTTTTGTTATCTTCCCATGTACCTTTAATACATCCATCTAAACCCAGGAAGGTAACAGTAGCACACATAACAACAGGGATGAACAGCCTATTAAACACTTGATAGATACACCAGAGAGAGCAGGCATGAGTGCATTTGTTAGGAACATGCGAAGATGAAATATATTCTGTAGAAATGCAGGACAATGAAATTTTTTCAAATTCTAGTAACTGCAAATAAATAGAATTGCGTTCCTTCAAAAAGAAATCTTTCTGTGCTACATTTAAATTCATATTTTTCAGAAAACATTGTGAACATCTTTACCTGTCTCGATGAAATCAAACAGCAAATTATGAGGCACCAGAAGGTATTTCCTTTCCTTGTCAGGTTTTCTATTTGTGTTTTCTGATTGTCTGGGTGTTTTTTCATTTGCACCCAATTGAGCACTGCTACATCACCAGTCCCTTTGTACTGACCTGCTCGTCTGCTGCAATACCTTTTTTGTTTTCCAGTTGGTGATTCAATCTCCTAGCATCTATCATCCTGCTTTGCTACTTTATTCAATTTTACAAAGTTGCCTCTGCAAATTATTTGCACAAATGGAGAGTGATTTCTCTTTACATTAGCTCTCCTCTCCTTAAGACTTGCTCCAGCGACGCACTCGGCAATGCTGGGGCAAACGGTGGAAAGGAATGGCACAACCACAAACAGGAACTAATGAACTCGAGTGCTCAGGGAGAACTACACGCTGGCAAAGTAATACTCATTTTATGAGGCACAGGAAACCAAGAAAGCTTATCTTAGTTGTAGCTATCTTGGAAAAATATTTCCTTAAGCTATTTTCTAATCTATACTTGCAGCATAAATCCTCCATTATCCACAATTAATTTAAAGGAGAGCAAAGAATAGTGAGACACTTCATGTGGTTTCAAGTAAATGAAAAATTACACTGCAGCAGCAAACAGCTACAGAGCCTGTATTTTTAACATCAGAAAGATGCACAATCCTAGCAGGATCTAAAGAATGGGCTATATGTAATCTTGTCTTCAATTTCTGCTCATCAATTGAAGCATTCCTATTAAATGGTCTTTATATACTCCCTAATTCAAAATATGTCAAGAAGTTAATTTAATCTTCAAAGTGGATACTATCAGAAGAAGCATGTCTTGTGCTGTAAACAGATAATGGAAAAAGTGTTTCAGATCCAAGAACATAAAGTTTCATGTTTTTTCTGTGACATTACACTTCCCTACATCTGTTTTGTAGATCTTACACACTTTACAAGCAGTACAAAAATTAATACTCTAACAAATGCAGCTGGAGGCCTGGCAAATACTTCTTATCTCCAGCCAACTTTTTAACCTTAACCATGTCACCCTTGTTTCAAGGAGTTTAAAATACTTTACTTTTTGAGATCCCTCTTCATTTGTTTAAGAAGCCTGAATTGCTCCACATTCGAAGTTCGGGAAAGCCAAATTCTCTCTCTGAGCAATGTGATCTGTACGTATGTTTGGTTTTCCTTATTGAAATAACATCTTAAGAGCACTTGGTTCAACTCACATGTTGCACATCAGGGGTCAGCCTGGTTCATAGCACAAACAACTGTTCATATCCCTGTACTTGCTTCAATGCTATGTCAAAAACGAAAAGGTGGTAAGCAGAAAGAAAACAGCCTTTGTCTGTTTTCAGGACCTTGATTTGTCAGAGACAGCTTATCAACAGCAGACTGAAAAGTTAGTCAGGCTTTATAACTCTGTTGCTCACAGGTGATACTTGCCTACAGGTTACAGACGCAACTGTATGAAAAAGCACTGCCTGGAGGAGCGGCAGGCAGACAGGGACAGGTTGAATGATGGCTCCTATCCAGAGAGGGATGAAGACTGTATAGATGATGCCCAAAGGGCACAAGGGTTCACGCAGCTTCTAGATGCTGTGCAATAAAACGCAGCCATTCACAGCTGTGTGCTGCCTCATTCAAGAAAACTGACACAGTTACATTTTCAACTAACTGCATGTGTATCTTTGGACGCTTGTAGCAATCTGGCTCATACCAATATTTAGGTTTATTCACAAAATCATTCATTTTCAAGTCTTGATCATGTTAATCTCAGTCAGTGGTTTTTCATCTTTGCAAGAAAGTTTTCCAGTGGAGGGACAGGACACCAGAAATTTCACAAAGAGCAGCACAGCAAACGTCACCGGCTCATTTCATCACCTTTTCTGAAAGGCTTAGTAGTCACCCAGGGCCCCCAAGAGCCTGTGGACTAAAAATTAGTGGTGCAAGTTTTTTTTTTCTGGTTCAGGGAAACGATATGAAAGTGATAACAACAATTATAAGATGAATACATTGTTAAGCCGCCTACAATGAACAAGAGCAGAAAAAGAATAAATTAGAATGAAATTACAAGAAACACTCTGAAAACCAGATTAGGCTAATTTGGCTTGGAAAATGTTTCATTTTGGTATTCAAAAGTTTGTAATATTTGGAAAAGTCTTACATTAATAATTTTAAATATACTTTTCATATGGGCTTTTTATGTTTACACATCATGAGCTATACTTAATAACACTTATAAATTATATATTTAAAATTACTGCTTTAAAATATTTGTAATAAAGTCTTTTTGGGGGTGGGGGATTTTTTGGGTGCTTGAGTTTTTACTTTTTCCCCTCAAAAAAAAAATCATTATCCTTCTGCTATCGGGCACACCACCATATTTTAAACCAAAAAAAGTAAAATAAGGATGTAGTGAATCTTGTGGGATCACTTCTTGATTCTGAGTAATTTCAGTTGCAACACTCCACTGCTTATAGCAGAACAGAAATCATCTAGTTATCAAAGCAAAAGCAGCAAAATCCATAAATGCATACCGGTGCAAATAAAAAATTAGAGCAACATTTCCAGAACTCAACCTCTTTCAGAAACTTGTAGCTTTAGGAGTGCAGTTAAAGCCACCATAAAAAGCAGCTGATACGCAGGCAGGAGGTCATCCACATATTTCCAAAATAAGAATAAAAATAAGAATATTTTTTTTTACCCCACAAAGTCTGGAAGTGACCGTGTTAAGGGCAGGTGCACTAAAAGCCCCTGGGGAAATTCCCAGCTCACTGCAGCTTGCAAACTTCCCCAGAGGAATACTCTAGGCAGAAGTGGTTACCCTGGACCGCCACATGCAACCCAAGGGTTAGACAGGGCTGTTTACCAGCACAGGGGCGGCACGACCACGTCCCCGCTTCCTGCCATCTCCAGAATGACAGCACAGGTCGATGTTCTGCCCACCTCTTTTCCAACTAAAGATGCAACTATTGGCTGTGATAACAGTCAAAAATCCCAGCAGATCTGGGGAAAGGGTACGTGCCATTTTTCTCAGTCTTTAAAATACTGAATACCTGACTAAAAAACTTAAAAAATTACCCTTGGGTAGGGGGCATGAATCTCTGGCTGTTACATGCAGGTGGTCAGAGGAGATGGCTAGCAAGACTTTGATGATATTATAACAAGGAGATCATGGTATTCCCTTCCAGGATGCACAATAGGAATCTTGACCTCACTAATATTTATGTACCCCAAATTCAACTACATTGAATTTATCACCACGTCAAGACACAGCTGTCACTGGTCACATGGCAAAATCTAATGGCACAATAATAACACTACTTTATACCCTTTAAAAACCTGACATCTTCCTTTCACCAGCTAGAAATGACTACAATAAATACAAACATTCATATTTTTTAAGGCCAGAAGGATATCATTATAGCCATCTAGTTTGAGCTACTGCATCATATTGCCATGAAATCTTAGCAAATGACTCTCACACCAAGTCTAGAGCTTCTAGGATTCACCACATGCTCAGCTTCATCAATCCAACATTTTATCACTCTTACTATTTTAAAAAGTCTCCTTTGTTCCAGCCTCAATTTTTCTTAACTTCAGTTTCTCCATTTTGTAAAGGTTTTTCATATAAGAGTATGGAACTCCATAGTACCAGAAATGTTGCCTCAAAGTCATTACAGAAAGATTGTCAAACTTTTCTGAACTAACCGAATCTTTTTTAATTTCTTAGAACAAGAAAAACAGATGTCAAATCAGACTTGTAGTTCTTTAGTTCTTTACTGAACATAGCGACTTGCCCATATCCTTTATAAAGCCCACACAACTGAGCCATGGTGTATTTTAAGACCGTTTACAGTAACACAGTGGTACTACTGCTGTTACTCAATATTCTGCACTCGTAGCTGCTATGAATCTATAAGAGCTTATATTTAGAAGTCATAGAAGGTAACGACCCATATCGTTTACTAAATCACAACTCCTCAAAAATACACTCCTGTGTTATGCAAGTACGATACACATCCCACATTCCTAGAAACACGAGCTCACATCACTTGATATGATTGCAGAACAGAAACGCTTTTTGCAACACCAGTAAGGTATAGCTAAATATCAGTCCGAGTTCCAAATTTTTCATTAGCATATTTTGTAGAAATTTCCCATGTAATTCACCTGAAAATAACTCCTCTATAGATGTTGAAATTTCATGTGTAACATGGAATGATAACAGTTGATAGTAAGAAATATATAGATAAACCTTAATTCTTAGTAAGTGTTAAAGTTACTAAATTTCTTTTATCAAATCCTAGTTACTCTTTTAATCTTGTTGACATCATCCATACCAAGCTACAGAGAACTTGTTATTAGGCATACAAGTAAATCGCTGATATCAAAGATGCCACTCCATTTAGGTGAGCAGAGAACGTAAGACTGTAGCAAACCCTCAAGTTTCTAACCAATCTGTTATCATTTTACTTCTTGATGATTCCTCCCCTTCCTTACTCATATATTAAAAGTTATCCACATCCAATGAAGCTGCAGTCAGTATTCTCGCAAGATAGAAATCCTAAGCAGGATGTTATGTACAGGTAGGTATCTGAATTACTGAAAACATAAGTCACTGTTCTCCCACTCTACATCTGGATTTATGCATATCCAGACTTCAAATACTGATTAGCTTCATCTTTCAGTAACACCAGTATCCATCAGTCAGAGTGAAACTATGTGAGAGAAATGCCAAATTCACTTTGCCCATAGTTGAGAAGAGATTTGAACAGAAATTCTAATCTATAGGATGATTAAAGACCTCCAAAACCTCAGAGGCAAGGTTGCATGTTCCTAGAGTCTATAGTCACAACTCAGCAGGTCTGCATACACTAATTAGGTTAGAACACAGGAAAAGGTCAACTTCATAAGACACAAAGAAGATTAATACACAGTGACCTTGCCATTTTCTTTGGTTTGGTTACATGAACACTGCCAGAGGAAGACTCCATGTGCTGCATTTTATTCATATCCACTTTGTCAAACATCCCTGGCAGAAAAAGTGTTAATCTCAAGATGCATTTATTCAAATAGAAAACTTAAAAATTTAATTGTATGTTAAAGAAGGCATGGGTGGTTTTTTTCCTGTTGTTTTTGTTATTTTATTGCTTGTTTCTTACTGACTGTATATTTATTGGCGTTGTTCAACCACAATATTAAAAGAAATTCCAAGTGACCACTAGGCCTTGCACCTGTATTCCTCATAGCTAACTATACGGCAGCCTACTACGTCTGTGATGGCTGAAACTTCTCTGCACAGTTTGTGCTCCTGGGTGCCACAGGGCCGGGCTGGCAAACTCACTTGTCTGCCCTTGGGAGCAGCACTCCAGGGTCCCAAACACAGAGCCCTGGGGATTTTCAGCAGCATCCACTGCCATTTCAGCTCCACAATACAATTCTCTCGGCAACATGCAGCCCTTCCCCAAACTCTTCTGGAGAGGAGACATTTCACTACTGGTTGATGCCAGGGCCAGGTAGTGATTTAGGGGTGCGCCACCACCGAGTCCTTGTACTGAAAGGAAAGTTCTCTCTGTTAAATGGGAACATCAAAACACATATTAATAGTGAGATTAGAAGGCTGAATGCATCCCTTCCTGCCTTTGGGTGTGTTGAGGGAGGGGGTTTATTGGGGGGGGAAGGGGTGTTTGGTTTTAATAACTGTTTCCATGTTACTTTTTTCACTGACAGGTTTCATAGTGACAATCCATTTTAGGGGATTTAAAAAATAAGTTTTACAAATAGCATTTTAGTCTTTGAAGTCACACTTCTGTGGATAGGGCTTTTCCAAACAGTAGTTTGCTAAGTGATAAATCTTGTAAGAGCTCTTGGGCAAACTCTTTGGAGAGTACAACTACACCTCTCTGAGGCAGTGTATTTCAGTGGTGCTGACTACCACTTTCCTCACGCATGGGAGTACAATTGAGAACGGGAGCATTTCCCTGGAAAAAATCTGTGCTCCTAACAACTGTAGTACTGAAATCCGTAACATTCAAGTGCAGCTTTTCTCATACAGAAGTATCAGCAACTACTGAGCTCATTAATAATAGAAAAGAAAACAGAAAAGGGTGTTTTTGAAAAGCGTCCTTTTCTATTTTCTCAAGAGAAATGTCAAGATGCTTCTGATATTTCTTGAAGAAAATAAAATTGTTGTAGATTTGGATATACATCTATATTTTATCAGTAACACCACAAGGTAGCACCAGCAGTAGCATTAAGGAGGTAATGACTTAGTTTCTTTAAAGCTTTTTTGAAAGTTTTTGTAGGGTTTTGGGGGTTGTTTTGATTTTATTTTTTTTTCAAGCATTTCACAACCTGAATAGCATTGACTTGCAATGAAATGGCTATGAATTCAACAAAAGCCAAACATAAATAAAAGGTTCACTTTCAGGACTAGCCACAAAGGGAATGTATACTTAAGCTTCCAGGTACCCATCAATTTCCGCATTTAGCAATTCAGTAGGTGCAACAAGTACATTTCAACTCAAGCACTGGTCAGGTGAGGAGGAGAAATTTTTTTTGGTTTCATCTTTTATTTGGGGTTTTGAGGTGGGGAGGTTGTGTGTGTGTTTTTAAGTTTTGGTGATGTTTTGGGTTGGGGTTTTTTGGGGTGTGGGTTTTTTGTTTGTTTGGGTTTTTTGTTGGATTTGGGGGGGAGGGAGGGGTAAAGGGAGGGTGTTTAAAGAGAATTGACTGTCCTTGTGCCTAAAACGAAGAAGCCCCAAAGAAAAGCTTTTTTCAACTTTCAATTAATTTCAGTTAATTAGAAGACGAAAAATCTATTTCCTAAGTTTCACTTTGAACTTGTTCTGAATTTTCTGTTATGCATTATTCTTCCCTTCAGCCATGATTCAGATTACACTTTTCAATATCCACCTTCTCTTCCTATTTTTCATCCACATTTCTAATAAATATCAATGCTCTTTTGTGTTATTTAACAATTTTCCTCTGTACTCGAGCTGTCGTGGTTCAGTACCTCCACAGAATTTAGTTTATATTCTTCATTTGCTGTGCTATTAACAAAGATATTAAACATTAGAACACATATAGCATTAGTCCTTGGTTAAGTTTTTCCCAAGGCTCCAGCCACATCCATTTAGCATTATTATTTGTTTACAGATGCCCTGCCAACTCATAGATCATATGGCAGCATCTCCATCACAGTCAATTCGAATCAATTTTTCAAGTAGGACTTCATGAAACAGAGCATCAAATGCTTTACTGAAGTCCAAATATATTACATTTACTGCATTCCCTTCATTCACCAGATTTGTAATTCTATCAGAAAGGTAATCAAGTTTGATATGCCTTTCATGCCATACTGTTAACTTTCACATTCTCTAGCCAAAACATATTCATCACACTGTACTTGCAAAATGCAGAAGCACCATACATGCAAAGCTGAAAAGAAATAGTTTTGTGGTCACAGAGGTAAACTTCACTGTGTAAGCACAGGCTGAACTCATTTAAATCTTATCTCCCACACAAGATAACTGACCTCTCATTATGATTCAGCATATACACAAATAAATCTGGGGTGATTAAGCTGCCTTTGATATAATTTGTACAACTGAAGATAGCTCCAAAATCCAAATCACAGAGCTGTATGCAATCAACTTCAATACTCACTTGGCTCTGCACCCTGTTAATTCTAGACAACAAATGTGTCCTTTAATGAACAAACACATACCAGCTATGTTTTTCTCCTCCCAAAGCCAGACATCATGGCTGCTTCTGAGGTCAAGCTGTGAAATCAGTGGAAGCAAGACACAAATTATGGATGGCTGTTCTCATCTGCTGGCATCTTTCATTCTTGGCTCTGAAATGCATGTTATGATGGCTAGGGAATTGCCCTCACTCAGCTTGCACCTGGAGGCTCCTTCTTTGATTCAAATATAGAAATATACGTGCTTACTTTTCAGCATATATTTTGCACTGTGAAAGCAACACGTCACAATCACCGGACAAAGGCACAAGCTGGCTGCTGCTATGCAGGACTTCCATCAATACATCCCCCACTCCCCTCCTCAATTACACCAGTATAGACCATCTTATTTTAAAAGAATAAAGAGTAGTTGCATAAAGAATACAAGCCAAAGCTAATTGCTTCCTGAAAGAAACCAACTTTCTACATGAACAAACCAAATTGGGCTTCAAGTCCCATTAAGTGTGAGGCAGATCCCGAGATGGGGTGGATCAGTAAATTACAGTCTACAGATTACTGGCTCTTCATCCTATATGTTTAAATAAAAATAAAAAAGCAAAATGATCTATGAGAATACAGTGCCCTCTGTTTCTCTAGAGTTCTGGGTTCCCTTTCCCACTCTGCTCTAGCTGTTTTCCTTGTGATCTCTATATTCAGGTATCCTTAGCGAGAGAACCACTTGACTCACCAATGGGACACATCTCCCTGTGAGAATCACAAGATCATGCTAAGATATGCTAAGTACATCATGATACAGCACCTGCTCCCTGCAGCAGAATTAGAATTACCAAAACAAAAAACAACACTAACATGCTCATTGGCCTTTAATTTAACATAGATTCCTCCTAAACCATAGACAGTGAGCCTTGCTTAACCATAACACAACCAGACCAAGATAATAACCTACTGTAGCATTTTCTTTTGCTTCTACTGCTGTGAATCCTTCAGTGACAACTTCTCCCACCACGCTGCTAGGTGGGAGTCATTTGCCCTCTCTGAAGAGCCCCTACCACACTGACGCAGAAAAAGGCGAGCCACTCTTTGCGGCACACTTGGCTGCGTGGCTGGGACAGAGCCCCGCACAGTAATGCTCTCACGCAGCCGTTCTTCCTCCCTCTGATTATGGCTTCCTACACGATATGCTCCACTCAGTGCAAGCGCTCATGCAATCAGATACTATTCCACTTGAGCACAGGTGGCAGGCTCCAAATCACGATGTCAGGCTTCCTTAGTCCTCACAGCGACAGGCTAAATTTGACATCACTGCTAGCGATTTTCTTTGACAATGCCAACACAGCACACGTTACCCTCTGTGCTGCTCACGCACTAGGGTGCAGCACGAAGTAGCTTGTTCCTGGCATTTGAAGAGGGCTTTAATGGACTACTCCAAAATAAACATACAAAAGCACTTTTCAAACTAGAAAGGCTCCAATCTGTCTCAAGGATATAATTCCATTTCTTCTGATTCTGAAAAACTCACTGACAATACCTTTAGGTTGTTGAAGTACAAAAGATTAAGAAAAAAACAACAAAATATATTTCATATACTTGGCATTGGTATCAGGGTTGATTAGAGGTAAATCTATGAGCAGAAAATCTTTGTAAACATGCTGCCAGTCATGAAAAAAAAACATTTACAAATGATGCACTGGCTGTATTCAAAAAATATTACAATTAAGAGACTTGTAATGAATACAGTTTAAATCACAATGAGACTCCCTATTAAATGTAAACTCAAAACAGTTATTATTTTAAAAAGCTTTAGCTCTCTACTGCCAAAACAAATTTCTTTAATGTACTTCTTTGAGATATCTACTTTTAATCCTCAAATCACTAGAAAATGGACTACAGTAAAATATTTAAGGTTTTTGTTTATGTCCCTTGTTCAGACAAACCACAGAAAATGTAGCAAACATATTTAGTATAGAAATAAAGCATTCTGCCAAAATCAGACTAGTCAGTAAATACAGATACTCTGTTTAGGCATTTAATTTACGTATACAGAAGCCGAAGGAGAGCTATGCCAGAGTCAGGTATAATTTGGTTCAATGGTCCCTAAATACTCTTGTATTACCTACCAATGTCCTTGAAAGTCCTCAGCTACCCAGCCCTTGTTCCTGGAAGCGTCTTACTCAAAACTGCTTCCCAGCCCTTACTGCTACAACATCAAGCCATTTTAGTACCAGATACTTGAATTCTAATGAGATTTCACTTATAGTCATTTACTCAATGTCTCATAGACTATTGCAACACTATTACTCACCGCACTAGCCCAGACTTCAAAGGAGTGAGTTCTAGGGAGTAAATCCTATTCCAAATGCCATAGATGGCACTAAAATTACTGACCTTGTAAAGGGGAAAAAATGATCCACACAACCCCAACCCCCAATTTCATTGATACGGAAGTCTTGGAAGAAAGACTGCAAGAAAATCCTCCTCTCTGATATATAGTGTATCCCCGGCTTAACAGGGCACAGTAGCTACTGAGCCATCAGCACTGCTCCCCCATCCCTTCTTAAGGGCCTGTATCTACTCATTGTGTTGCAAACAATGTCACTTCAATATTTTCCTTTGTCACCTCAGCTCAGCTCCGATTTCAGCACAGGGCTTGTACCAATAACATCACTTCTGCATTTAACACTTCTGATTATCTTTCCTGTTCCACTCCGTAACACCGCTTTATAGTACAATGTTTGTATTATGTGTATGGCATTCATGGCGATGGAGCTAGCAGAAAGTCATTATTTACAGGAATAACTTAAAAATTTACTGTGCTAATGCAAACAAATTTCCCAAGCACAGATAGACCACGCAACAACATCTAATTCAGTGCATGGGAACTGAAGTAGTGATATAAACATGAAGAGAAAGAGGAAAGAGAATACATGCAATGCTGATAGATGGTAAAAAGCAGAAGCACATCCTGACCAAACCACAAAAAGAGAATGAGGGCATCACTGTGCCAGGGCTCAGAGCATGGATTTGTGTTCCTTCAGTGCATATTCTCCCACAAACACATGTTCATGTGCCTGATGTGCAATGCCACAATTATCATTGCAAGCACAGCGAAAAATATCAAAAGAAACAATTCCCTGCAGATGACAAAAGAAATGAGAGGAGTCTGTAAGCATAAGGTAGTCCCACACAAATGCAAGGTTTGGGAAGAGTTTCAATTATGCGTTTTTTTTGTTTAATTTTGTTTTAAGCAATAGTCCACATGGGGTAACCTCACATTGCTGCCCAGCAGTGAAATGACACATGGCCACACAGTTATGCCTTGTGACACTCTGGCAGTTTCCAAGCCTTGTTTCTAATCTGGGAAAAAATGCAAACCATTTTCTTAAGTAGTAGCAGCACTTGGGACCCTAAATAACACTGAAGTGCTCTTCTGTCTTTCTTGTCTGTCTCTTTAGATGTAAGCAAGTCACAGCGTCTCTGTCATTAGTTTCCACCTTGTGAGAAGTATTCTCGTTTTCATTTCTCCCACTGAACAATTCAGCAGAGAGTGACCATCAATGTTTAGTTACCGTAGCTCTATGATCAGTTCTAAATGCACTTAGCTTATGATGCATCTTATTATTTCTACCATACTTGTCTCCTATCATCCTGTTGAATTAAGGATAATAGGGATTGAGTTCAAGCCAGCTGTGGATTCTTTTTCCTCTTCCAGTAAAGCATATTCCTCGTCCAGTACCACAAAAAAGTCACGACTCTTCTTATTTCTTATATAGGCGCTTTCTTTACTTCTACAGGAAGGATGAAATGGCTGCTGTTACGCCTCACTTTCACCCATATGCTTTTTTTTGTTAGATAATACTGGTTTTCCTGGTACTGCACTGACATGTTTACCCTAAAGTCAGTAGAAGTCACATTTACTTCATAATGTCGCACTCTTTCTACTGTATCGGTTCATCCTTTCCTTCTAAAAGGAGTACTTTTAAGATCACCACCTTATCATCTGGACATATTTATTGGTCCTTGCAAATTCATGTTACACACTGCAATTTTTCCTCTTTCTCCAAATGCCAGGCTGACACTTGACCTGACTTTCAGGTCTAAATGTCTTTCTGCTTCAAGTTTTCTTTAAGTGTTTACAATTTTCTGTTCTATCCCTGGGATCAGTGCACTGCCTGTCCTTCATTCTGGACTGGGCAGCTGCTTCTGGCTGGCTAAATTTTAGCACATTATCAAACATTAATTCTGGGTTTTCCACAAACCTAATGCTATAAAGTTGTACATTTGAATCACAACATGGTTTCTTCTTCAGGGTACATTGTTACAGAATCTTAGAACTCAAATTTTTAGCCCAGATTTGCCTTTACTTCTTATGACTTACTTTCCTGATTTTTGTAACAGGTTTTGCTCATTAGCAGTCTTTGCCTCAGTTAACCTAAAACTACTAAAAATATTAAGAGTTTCAAAACCTGCTGCTAACTCATTAAAGCTGTTGCTCTACCATCTTGCTGTGCAAGCCACCTGTTGCTTCAGGTGAAAAATAAAGCCCTTCTAAGTCTCCTTCTGTTATTTTATACATTTCCAAAGAGGTTCAATTCCAGTGAGGTATTTCCTCTCTTCCCTGCTCCCCAGTTTGCTTACCTTGTGGCTGCAGTCATCACTCAGACCTATGAATCGGAAAGAGATCCGTTTAGCCTCACATCAGAGTTTCTAACCCTTCAGTATAACCAGCATCAGCCTCTGCACAAGGCGATCCACGTCAGCTGGCTATTGCCAAGCACTTTTGAAAGGTTCGGTACTCAACAGGGAACGAACTGAACATAGCGCAAGTCAGAACCATCAGCAGCTAGAGAGAGAAATTGAGAGCATATCCAAAACGAACCATTGTCTAGCTAGCTTATATACAAAAGCTATATTTTTAAAAAATAAACAAAGGAAAAACAATGCTTATCCATTGAAGGACTTGCATTTCCTTCAGAGATACAGCACAGATAGTTAAAAAGACAAAACCAACAGGATGCCCATCAATGCTACGGTCCCCAGCAGCACAGTAGCGAAGAAGTACAAACCTCTATCACCTTGGTCTTAATCAGAGTTGGGTACAAGTTGGACTGAACCAGTTGACACCTCTTCACTGGCACATGGCCACTTCTGCGAATGGAGCTGTTGATCTCATTACAGTTTCTAGTAAATTATAGTACACATGTCAATAGTTATCAGCATTACTGTGACACTCAAAAAAGGAAGTTAAGGGTTGGAAAGCTCTGGCCTCCAAGCAGTCCTTTCTCCCACAGAAGAGTTCCCATCACATCAAAGTCAGTAAATACTGCTAGATGTGGTTACAGTGACACAAACACTGAGAGATTCGATTCTGTTTTGATGGCAATCCAAAATCTCTATCAGGAAATTAATTCATGCTAAAGAAATAAATCTACTCTCTTTAAGAGGCTGCTTTATCATTAATTATACTCCAGTTTTTAAAGCATTTTGCAGAATGTAGTTCTAATATAATTGTCTCACAAACTACATTTTACAGCAAAGCTGAATTGAGAAGTCTAGTCTGGAATGCCAACACTGAGACTACTTTAATATGAAGCTACAGTAGATGTTTACAAGAAGTATTAGCAAAAGCAGGTAATAAAATACTACACAGCCTTGAGACAAAAATTAATGAGACAACAAGTAGTGAGAAATTAAGAAGCTGGCACATATTCTGTTCCAGAAGCAAAAATGACACAATCAGTTGTCTCTCAATGCTAGCTTTCGTACTGACTGTAATGTCGCAGACCTTGTTCAGACGTCTGAATTATCACACCTAGTTTCCCACAGCAGAGCTCTTTAGTTGCCATCCTATGGGCCTCTCAAGCCCAGGCACAGCCTAACGGCACCATGTCCCTGCCATGGGCAGCTCTCCACACCCGGCACAGCTCCTCATGCCTCCGACACCCTCCCAACAACTCTACACGACACACTCACCACTGCCACTTTCCCCCAGCACAGTGGAAGGCATTGCTCAGCTACTTGCGGGAGTATGGGCGCATTTCACTTTGCCAAGGGTTGTGTGTACAGCTAATGGAAAGATTTATCCACACCTAAGCCTTGCTCAGAACTGAGCATACACATGGGGGACTGGTACCAGCGTACCTGTTAAGGCAGTTAAAAAACAAGCACCAGCTCCTTCTGCTGCACACTGGGCAACCCTTCCTAGCAAAAACTTTCCCGCTCATCTTTCCATCCCACCCTACTCTTCTTCCCCATCATCCTCTTCTGTCTTCACCTCTGCAACCTGGGGTTTTGATCATCTTTTTTCACCTACTCTTTCTTCAATATTTGCCCCTTAACTCACTCAAGTTAGTCAGATCCTCAACTTTTTTCCTCTCCTCAAAAAGGTGATTCTGCTCCACCTTCACATGGAATAATCTGACATTTTACTTTTTCTCAGAGAAACACAGCTCAAACAATTAGCAATCACTCAAGACTTCAATAAGAGTTCAAGTCAAACCTTTGAGAAAATCAAGACAGAGAGTCTTCCACTGGAATTCCATTGCTCCTCCACCTTATGTTAAAAGGTAATCCTGACATTTCAGATAGTTTTTTCTAAATCAGAAGAGAAGATTAAACTCTAAGACTGCCATGTCATATTCGTTCCACAGCATTACACAATGGTAGTTTAAAATAGTAAATCAAAATCTCAAATACGAAGTATTAGCTAAATTAGTTTTTAAAAAAAACATGTTGCGATAAAAAAATTAAAAAACAGTGTAACATGAACCAATTTTTCATCAAAATATAAATATTCCCACAATAGATTTTTACCAAAACTGCATTTATCTTCTACCACTCTTTCGCGGGCAGAAAGGCACTGTACAGTTTTGAAAAGCTTCAAGGTACTATCCAGGTTTCAGGGTTCTCTAATCCACCTGTAACATTACAGTCACTACACACTCAAGATGAGTGTCTTTCACCTTGGCCACATTCAACCTTATCATGATACACCTCACCACCTAAGCTAATGGGGCTCTGCATATACAAACACCGATTTTTTTGCTTCTGGTGCTTATGTCTTAGTCCTTCCCATTTAGAGTACTGAGCATGATATTTACAAACATCCCATAGCAAGAAGTTTTAATCCACAACTTCCCACCTGCATCCCATACTTCATGGCTGCCGATTTGAACAAGGTATACTGGAAGTTTGTGACCACAACGTTCTTCATGACTGAAACCAAAATAAAATACTTCTCAATAAGCATTTACTTGATGTGAAAACTAATTCTTAATTTTATTACTTCATTGCAGAATTCAACTTTTATACTGCTTAGCGAACTGGTCATTTCCAAGAAAAGCCCCAGTGCAAAATAGCATTTTAGGTCTTTTTAGAGGTTTTATTCACCCAATATCAACCATATTTGACTCAGAGATCCATCAGAATTAAGGCCCCTACTTCAAATGACCAAGAGGCCAGGTAATGGCTTCCTACCAGTTCCCCACACACTCTCAGGCGTGCAAGTACTCTCTCCACTACTCCAGTAATATTCCTTTGCACAGAGGAGTCTACAATTTGGGCAATAAATGACACTTGAGCTAGAATCAGAAAAAGCTATCAGGTAACATAAGTTGCTTCATGACTCACTGAAGACTTCTGACTTCCTTCATACAGACTGAAGCATAACAGACCACAAGGAAAATGACCACAATCAACCCCTAAGTTCTGATAACAACAAAACAGCCATGTGGATTTCCAGTTAAGGAAAGAAGATTTTCAGAGCTTGTGTGTCTCATGGTATTTTAATGAGATTGCTCTGGACCTCAAGTCACACAGTAAGTCTCTGGAGCAAGCTGGTATACAGTTTTGACCTTTTAAGGTACTATCAACAGAATTCAACATCTCTTGCAGATCTGAATGAGTTGCCAGAATACAGATTTGATAACAAATTTAAAGAAAAAGAAAATCTTCATAAGTTATTTGCAATGATTATGAAAAGTTTGTCAGTGAAGGTAGTAGCAATGTAAATAAGAACATCCTGGTAGTGGCCAACCCAGAATACACACAAATACCATTTTCTAATATGACAATTAATACAAAGTGCTGTCTGTTTAGTATTAATTCACACAGAACTACTGTCATCTAAACGGCACAACAAAGCAGCAAGCGTATATCCTACAACCACATATGCCAACCTTTGGGATGGCCAGCTACTCTTGGCCAGGTCAAAGCTCCAATTCCATCAATGTGGCTTGCGGTAGTAATGCTTACTTAATGGAAATAGAGTAGAAATACAGAGTACGTATGCTGGCAGTTCCCATCTACAGAATCAGACCCCAGAATTATTTTTGCAAGAAGTTTTTCACACATACTTACCTAACTATATAAATAAAAATGGCATTCAGATTTTAAATGATCAACCAGAAGTACAAGACTACAGAAGTTAAAAAAGGCAATTTAGAATAACCGATATTATTATAGAATTCCACTGAATCTGGGGAAAAAAAAGCGCCATAGTACAGAATCTGTATTTTCAAAATGTAATTTCAGAAAAATACTAACTACAGTCTGAATCTAATTTTATTTTCTATATTCAAATTTGGTTGAACACATGCTATGAGGATTGTCTATTAAAAGGCCCATACAACAATTTTCTAAATATCTCATTTGCAATTCTTCTCTATCGTTGAAAATTTCTAGTACTGCAGCTGCAAAGGCTGCTAAATCTGCCTGGTTTTCTGACCATTTGCAGTTGAACACAAAAATATTTGAGCTGCCGAATTCTTTCGGTCATATTTCTGTTATATTACAGACATTTCTGCCCAGTCCCCCACACCCCCTCTCTCATTGTTGGGGCTTTAGGTTATGTAATAGGCTGTGATATAACACAGTAACACGTAATATAACCTGATGCAACACAAAAATAAGGTCTTATTATAGGTATAGAGTACTGCAAAGGATATTCTCTGGATGCTGTTTGTTCTGTCATCATGTGTCCATATATTCCACTATATATTTGATAAAAATACAAAGACTTTTTTTTTTTAAAAAAGATGCTTCACTAACATAACTATAATCTCTTCTGGTCTGCTTATTTAATCCCTGAAGATCTTTTTAATAAGCCTCTCCCGCAGAAACCGATTAAAATCCACATCTTTCATATCTTTTGGTTACAGGAAATAGCACAAGGAGTAGTTCATATAGAGTGTTAGTAATTATGCTGAAACTGCATTTTAACAGACTGTTTCCTTTGATTTATTTATTTCTGGATGTCCATGAACGAGCATAGTAGGCTATTATCTTACAATATTTCAGTATCAACAGGAAATCACAGTCCAGTATATGATTTAATGCATGACAATTTAGTATAGGAATGAAATAAGAAATCAGCTATATCAGTGTTATTAATTACAAAGGAAATTACCTTGGTACAATCTGAAATTCACTTAAAAGCACGAATATTTACTGCTTATGATAGGCAAGGTAAAACCACAACTCCCCTCATTTTAGGCCTTAGGTCAAAAAAAAAAACAATTCAAAGTTAAATTTAACATGAATCATCTCTATTTAGGAGCAGAATTAACTTCTCCATGATGGGACATCTCAGCTTTCTGTTAAAGCATCTATTAAATGCAATTGTGGCTTTTTTGTGTGAAATAAGTCATTAGGAATTAGTTCTTTACTACATGCTTTTGCAGTCCCTGGTCCAGTTTAGAAAACTCCCACAGTCCTGCTGGCTGCAGAACGGAAACTGTCAGGCAGCAGCACAGCCACAGGGAGTAGAGCAAGGGCTTCGCCCCTGCTCTGCTAAGACTTGGTGGGAGACTGTCTATGAATTAAAAGGACGAGGAAGAAATGAGCCCTCACTATAAGAAGGGATAATGAAGAAAAACCTAGACCTCTGCTGTATCTGTTATTTCCCAAGGCCTTCTGAAATCACGATCTCCAAATAGAAGCTACACATACAGGAGAAAGCTACTGAATCCCAGAGTTACAAATCCTCATGAAGTGTAAAACCACTGTCTTCTTCCAGAGGAAGAGGAATACCACAGCCGACAGTTAGACCTGAACGGATGTGCTACCAAAACATCAGGGAGACATGTCAGACAGAACTGAAAATATTCGCTCAAAATGCATCACTTATTGTAGAAGTACAATTATTCTGTGTTAATAACTACGGAAAAAGTACAAGAGAACAAGTTAACATCTGCAACCTTTCCCTCCCTGGCCTTCACCTTTCTTCCTTAAACAGGTCCAAGCTAGCTTCTCCCAGAGCTCCACAAAAATGTCACCTTGAGGGGCATCTTTAGGAGGTCTTATTCCTTGTGCACCAAAACAAGCTTCATCAAATAGGTACAATTCAATATTAAACTGAAAAAGACTGAAAATTATAAACTGTAAATACATACAAAGTAAACCAAGATCATAAGACATACTAAGGATTGTTAACTCAAACTTCCTTGGTTCAACAGCTCAGGGATGAATCTCACAGTGGAATCCAGTGCTAATTATCTGAAACCTAACAAGAGCTTAATATGCTCCAGGCTGCTCTACCTTCCAGCGTTTCATGTCTTGCCTAGGATTGCATGGACTCTAGCATAAATTAGTCTAATCCAAACACTCTGCAGAGTGGGGATTTGTTTCCATTCTCCGGTTCCTACATAAACCCTTCAACATTATTAGTGAGGCAGCAGAAAGCAATATTAACATAATTACACACACAACCCAGGGTTATCTGCAAAAAAACCCAAATCCTTGCAAATCAAGTAATGTTTTCAATGTCTGTGGGTAATCACAAGAGAAGTCTGTCACACAAACACTTCACTAATAGTTTCCCAACCTCCAACACTCATTGCCAGCTCCCTCACTTTCAACAATGAATTCTATCGCCTTCTCTGACTTTGTGCAGGTTATCTGACAATATCAGGAAGAGACTTTTAAAGAGATTCAATTCATGCACATGAAAATGTCACTTCTTCCTATAGTTTACAGCTCAATTTTTGATGAAAGAACAGGATTTTTAATAATTCTAACAACTGTGAATCTACACATTAATAACTCATGGATAGGGCTGACTGACCAACCATGCCCGGCTCCGAAGAGCAGCTCTGCAGCACACGCTGATCTGTGGTTCGACATTTCTTACAACACAATCAGGAAAAAGGGCAAAGTGACCTCCAGCTTGGTGACTTCGCCTCGTAATTAAGAGAAGGGTAAATTCTATCAGACTCCTGGCAAACCTCTGTACAATAAAAGAAATCATTCAAATTTCAGGTGGCTTGACATTTTAAGCATTTGTAAAAATAACATTACTTTTCATTCTTAATCAAAACTGACAGATAACTTTGAGTGAATTCACTTGCTAATAGCCGATTTCCAAGTACAAGTTTGTGATCTAATTCACAAAGTAACTTGATAAATATTTGTATCTTGTTATAAATTGTTGACCCACTGTACAAAGTATTTATGCAGTTGTATTTATGGAATTATCCACATGATTGCTCCTGTTTAATACTTGACTTTCTTTTGAGACTACCAATCAAATTGTCAGGGTTGCAAGGTTTGTACAGGTGTCCTGTAAAAAACTAACAAGCAGTATAAAACACCTACCACATTTCTTACAGGCCACCTAACAATTGGTTAAAATTTGACTGACATGATCAAATTGAAACCTATGACCTAGTGTGGAGGAGGTTCTCTATCTCATTAACAGTCCCCTGGAGCAGTTCCATAGCAGAGAAACATTTTGCTTAGTGCCCTGTTTCTCAGTTTTGTCACTGAGCAGGGTATTTTCCATCAACATTATGTCAGGCTGAACTAACAACTCAGTGAGGGAGAAACCCAAAAGAAAACAAGGCCAAATTCAATGGGCCCTGCAAAACAGGCTGCACACTTACTATGAATTAAATTCTCTACTAATGAGTTTCTAAGTCTTTCTAAAATCCCAATATTTGGCAAAGAGCATTCCATTTCACATTTTAACACCCTCTGGCATAAACTGTCAATGCTTTAATTAAACACAGAATGCAAATCACATCCCCAGGAGATGATGCCTCTAGCTGCTTCTCTTTCAATAAGCCAGTATGGAAATCAACCACAGCAGTAGCGTAGCACAGAGACCGTTGCAACTGTGCACCTCATCGGGCTGAGCTTCCCAAATGCCACTCCGAGGGACAACTCCTGAAGAGTTATTGGAGGTGCCACTTACAGTCAGGCTCCCTGTTGGCAGACAGGAAGCCATCCTTCTCTGCTGTTGTCTCCCTGATCCCTAGGCTGTATTTGCTGGCAAACATGAGACAGCTTGATTAGCTAGGCTAGTCTTACACACACTTCATTGCCTTCAACTCTGGGGGAGGGGGTGGAATCTGTGCTCTGAGGCCTTGTCTATGCTGCAGTTCCCCATGGGAAAGCCCCCACCAACCTTGGGAAACTGTGGGAGCACATAGCGCAAACAGCAGACAACACTTTGTTCTAATGTTTAAAATTACCCCTAGTAGACAACATCATGTAAGACTTGCACATCCCATGCGAAACCATTTGTCTAGTGACCAACTACCTCTCTATCGGGAAGCTAAGAAAAATATAGACAAAGTATGGAAACCAAAATCATGCCGATAGAGAAAGATTGTGTACTTCCAAGTATCCTACCAAGATACTCAATATACCTTCATTTTCTCTCCCCCTCAAAACTACCAGCTCAGGGAAGTTACACATGTTTTCGCAATAAATGAAAGCTGAAGATGGGAATGGAACCAAAATTGTCTTTAGTTTATTATACATGAAACTCACCAGAAT
This sequence comes from Cariama cristata, assembly GCF_000690535.1. Taxonomy (NCBI): domain Eukaryota; kingdom Metazoa; phylum Chordata; class Aves; order Cariamiformes; family Cariamidae; genus Cariama; species Cariama cristata. The sequence continues at coordinate 166,076 of NW_009617044.1, forward strand.
TATTCCAAGGCTACTTAAAAGAAATTATATATAGATACAGCTTCCACATAGGCAATATGTAATGTACATTGTTACGTATGTCTTAGGAAAGTATCTCTTCTGACAACAGATAGTTCAAATATCAGTGTGTAAGCGTATAATACACTACCCACAGTACTGGGAGTCCACTGTTGAAGAGCCCCCTTCGACCTCAAAAGTGATTTCTGAGACCTAGGAAGTCTGTAAAACAGCAGGAAAAATCCTCAGGAGTCTTTCATACGAAAAGAGTTTGTCCAAGATGACTGACAGAAGTGTGAAAGGTACAGCTCATCCTACAGCCCACACCGTGAAAATCAGATAAGCAAACAGAGGGTATGCATACATTTTAAAATAGCTGAAGCACTGTATTCTAGTGTGCATTTGCTCTTTGCATTAAAAAAATGAAGCAAGGAAAATCTCCATATCCACGTACATCTTTCTAGACAGACTGCTACTCAGAATCAGTCTTCTGTGCTGCAGGGCTACAACATACCTAACTCCCCTGTCATCATTGGGAATATTTTCTTTATCCCCAAATTATTTTTTAAACCAAGATTCTGTATTCAGGATCCTGCATGGAAGTACCTGAATGCGTAAAACCTCGCCTTTCTGCAACATGCCTCAGGCTGGTCGGTGCCATGGGATAATTCAGCATATGACTCTCTGCAGCCATTCTTCAGACCTAGTTAAAGTTGCTGTATAACTTGTTCTTTGCACTGAAACATTTCACTGATGCTGTCAGCACCTCCTTGGCTAAGAGAGACACGCAGTACTGTAGCTGGTAAATGGAGAGTGAGGGAAAGACAAGCTCTGGAGGAAGTATCTGTTTCACAGGGAAAATAAACTAACTCCTCTAACCAAAATAAATAGCTATGAAGCGTCAGATGTCTTTCATCTTGGGTGGGAGAAACAAAGACATTTTCAATTAAATACTGCACAGGGTTCAAAAGTTGAGGAAACCACATATCACAAGTTCAATCTTTAATAAAAAAATCATGAACATTCATTATTAATGATCCTTACTGGTAAATATCTTCATCAAAAATTCTTAACTGATAGGGACTTTTTGAGTTTTTTTTCACAGGGCAGCAAGAAGAATATTTCACTCGGGCGTCTGTGGCTGTGTGTGCCTTCCTTCTCACTGGGGAAAAGATTATACAGTTTAAGTAAAATACAGAAGAAAGACTCTATGTTTAGACAGGCATGTCTATGAATGCTAAATAAGAGGGGATGCTCTGAAGCTGGTGAAGTTCTTGGAATTTCCACACTGGTCATACAGCATACATAACATCAGCCCAATATTAATGAGCCAGAATAAGGAGACTGGAGTGCCTACGTGTCAGAGCTTTCTTTAATGACCAGGCAATAGAACTATTCTTCAGGTCAAGATTCTTCACAGGCTAAGAAGCAGCAAAAATGAATCTCTGAAGATATTAATTTCTTTGTTTTGTGGCTCAATTGATGTACTGTGATTGATATATCCAGGCTCTGAATTGCTGTGATTCTAAGCAAAATATCAGTTTAGATCACAGCAATACTGGAAAATACACAAAGTTGCTTTTTTTGAATTAGAGCCCTCAGCACTGATGTGATTTTTGGACAATGCTGAGCCTAAAGCTGTTGTGAATTTCAGTAAAATTGCAGATACTTTGCTCCTCAGGGCAGGGGGTGGGAAGGTGACAGGACAGGACACACAACAACAGCAACCTCATCTAGAGACAATAAATTCCAGACCATCTCTGAATCCTTTGACCTTATATAATAAGAAGGAAAATCCCTTTGTGCTTTTCTTAGGTTTCTTTTTTCTTTCACCTTCATTGAGGTCTTATGTCCCTGGAAAGCAAAAGAACCACAAATTACCAGCAAACAAAAATATTTGCAAATGCTAACGTTCAGGCACTCCACTAGTACAAATAAGCATGCATCTTCTCCGAGCATATCCAAAATCCCTTTTCGGTGATTATCAACACAACTCCGCTCTAGTGAGTCATCAAAAGAGACTGGTTTCATTTGCAAAATGCAAATACTGATTCCAGACAACACGACTGCACTGACATTCGTACACACATGCACTACTTAGGGCAAATAATTGCTATTTCAATATTTAACTGTAAGATTATACACTTGTTCTTACAGGTTCTGTTCTACCTTAGAATTTTCTTAGCCAAACCGAAGGATATCCTACACACGTGCATGCACTCTTTACACAAATATAACCTATTTTTAAATTTATCATTATTCTACTGAAATAAAATACCCCACCTTATTCTGTTTAAATATTTAACACTACTTTGAGAGAAAACTAGAAAATGCATTAATGCCAAGTCAGTTCCTTGTTTTATGCAATTCCTAGCTGCAATCCAAAAGAAAAATCTGGCATGCTGCTTATTAAAACCACTTGCAGTTCAGTTCATTTTCTTTAGGTGATGTACTTATTTATTCACATTCTGTTATCACCTTATGGAGGCCTTCCTAGATAATCACTTAAATATGTTTCAATGAATAAAATTCATGTTTTATTTTGGTTTTGTGAATTAACACACATGTCCCAAAGCAACAAAAAAAGTCATATTTTGAAGGAAAAAAAAAATTTTCTTCCCCTCTAATTTGGCTTTTTCCCTACCTGCTTGCTATTGCAAAATACTTAGCATCTAATCAAAATAATGAAAGCAGGGCTTCTGTGCTCAGAGGTTTTCATTTAAATAAGCAAGGTAATTTCCATTTCAAATACATGTTCCGTCATGCTTCCACAAAACAGAAGAGTGTCATTTCTCATTTAATGCAGATGCCAAGTTATCCAGGTTCTTACACCCCCCCAGAAAAAACGTAAAAAAAAATCTCAGCTTGCTCACTGCTCAGCACAGCTAGCTTCATTGTCCAACCTGAGTTTTGACTGCAAAGTTTAAATGTAAAGTCTGCCCCACTCCTGGTTTCTATTCTTAAGGCTGACTTGGCATACATATTTTCTGAGGTTGCTGCATCTCAGTTTCTGCCCTTGCATTACTTTCCTCACACAGGGGTATTTATGACCCTAAAGTTTGGTAAAGACTTTGATATACTCAGATAAAAGATGTGGAGCACTGTTGTTGTGAAATCAAGCTATGCAACAGCCAGTTTTGTCAGTTGTGCAATGTCTTCTCCACCAGCTCATCTTATTGGAAGAAATAACGCAGACATTGAAGGGAAACTACAGATCAAAATTTCATGCTGAAATTCGTATTCAAAAAAATCTTCTTAGAAAATCTCTTCTTTAAACAGCATAAGCAACTTGGCAAAGAGTGATTGATAAGTGGGTTTGTTTCATGGTGTAAATCTTTAATTTCATTTGCTGCCCTTGTTACTCTGACCCTAGCAATAGTCCATAAATATTTAGGTAGCTTTCCACCAGCATGCTTTCAGCTTTTGAATACTAATGCTAGCTGCAGTGAAGAAGAAAAGGAATTGCTGTAATGGACCAAGGAACTAGCTGTGAATATCTAACCTGCTGTTTTGTAAGGCATCCTGTTTGCTGGAATTAAAGCAGTCATTACTAGCACACAGGAACCCATCACATTCTTAATGAATTGTGAGTCTGTCTTGGGAAAATAACAAATATCTTTACCTGAATAAGCATTAATGTTGTAACAACCAGCCAAAAAAAAAAAAAAAAAAAAAAAAAAGAGAGAGAGAAAAATCAATAGCTGTATAAAGCCCAAGGCTAAGAACAGAAAAACAAGACTGGCATGCATACAGATAACCTTACCAATGAAGAAATCAAAGAGATTCTGGTTTACTCTGCATCTCATCATGGTGCCTGACAGATTATCCACAACTTTAAAAGTATCCTTTGATACAAGCACAGTCAAGGCCCAGGGACATGACTTTTTACTACCTATATTCCCCCATTCTGCAACACCCCAAGCTCATTAGACTTCAAAGAACGGATTTTAGAAGGCGACTCTTGGCAAAGCAGTGGCGTGCAGTAGTGTGGCAAACCTTCCCACTGCTCCAGCCAGGAGAAATGCAAGCTTGAGAGGAGAGTCACAGAACGCCCTTGTTCCCTTGGTCAGCGGATGCAGCATCCACATTCAGCCTCCAAGGGGACAGGGTCGTTCAGTCCATAAAGAGGTATTTTCCTGCCAGCTGGCCAGATCTGCCAGAGACACCAGATGTAGAAGCAATCATTTGCCATTCGCAGCAAAGAGAGGTGCTGAGCATAAGTAACCATTACTACTGAAAGAGCAGCAGTGGAAAAGTTGCCAAAATTCCTCTCTACCTTGTTCTGCATTTCTGCTAGAAGCCTTATCTAGCCTCTAATTCTTTCTTGTCTTCACTGCTGAAATTGCCTTAAAAATTATCTTGTTACATTGCTATGCTTTCAGAAATGCAGAAAGGAGTTGAGAACACTGCAGCACAGCTCCCTTTGCTCCAGAAAGCTCATATCACTTCATCTTGAAAGTAAAACCTACCCTCCCAGTTTTAGATGCCATCCTTTTATTTTTCCTGCAAATCCAGACCTAGCTCCTTACATGCTCCCTTCCTATGCTCCAAGGACTTGTCTGTCTTTGATACCCGCTAGAATTCAGTGATAGTAAAACCTTGCCTTTCCCTTTTTGGTAGTTCTTTTGAAAATACACGGGAAGGCTAAATGGAGCAAAGGATTGGGCTCTGCCTTTTACAAAAGTAGAAGGGTAGCAGAGTCTAAAATTTGCCTTAAGAGTCATCAGAGCAAACTATGTTGATGCATGTCCTCCCAAATCCCCCGTTTGCTTTTTCCCTGGACTGAAAACTGAAGTCTCTGTCTGCTAAAAATGTATGAGCGATGACTAAGCAACAAGTCTAACAACATTAAATCAATAAATAAAACGAAACTACTTTCTTCATATCACATTAAAGAAGCATTTGCACATGTGAAAATTACTCTTCTCCGCAAGTAACAATTGCAATGAGTTCATAGTCCGGCCTCTGCAGTAAGGCTCAAAACTCACATGGCTTGGCTAACCTATACCCCTCTCCCATCCCTCTACCACATCTCATCTTTTCTCAAAAGCAGAATGTATTTGTTTGCGGCTTAAAAAAAAAAAGGCATAAAAATCTGCCAATTCACTTTCTAATTCCTCTTCCAAATTGAGTTAGCAGATTTCTGGAACGTACGACATAGGGCTGTAGTTACTAGCAAGAAGATGGTTCCCTAAATCTTTTTGACAATTAAGGCTCACTTTACACAACAGTTTCCTGTTAAAATTGTATTTTAAGTGACTCTCTCAAGCCCACTACAAGCTGCCATGCATGCCATAGTGGCGTACCATTTTATTCTTGCAGTTCTGCGGCATGAAAGCAAGCAAAGCCCACAGTGCAGCTCACAAACAGTACGGCTCACCATAAAGTACGCTATCTTTACCATAAATTTCAGTCACCACTGAGATAACAAGTACCCACTGAGCGGGGCAAAGAGCATTAGTAGGCTGGATGCTTGATTTTCTTATTCAAGTAAAGGAGCTCTGCTGTTACTGCTGCTGGATTGCAAGTTCTCTTTCGTAGAGAGTGTTTAACGCTAAATATGAACAGCTGTTATTTGCCATATAATTGTTACTAAGAGGATTTTCATTAAAAGATTTTTTTTCCTTGTAAAATGAAAAAGCACTTAGGCACTATTTCTCAGAATACATTGATCCAGATGAAAAGCACAGCTCCTAAATAGACCAGAGCATCAGAATCATAACACATATTTTCAGAACATAAGCCGCTAATATTTGAGCACAAAATCACCTTCCAGTGACACTTCCTCCTTTCCGTACTTAACACCTAAAATCAGGGTCTGATACCTACTGCTGTCTGTAGAAAAATTCTTTTCAACACTGACCCAAGGCTTCAGGGTCTCTTTAAGCTGAAAATCTGCTCAGAGCAACATGCTTATACACATAACCACTAAAAATGAATAAAGTAATCAGTAATAACTGAATCACAAGCCATTTTCTTCAAATACTGCCTGCTTAACCAGTTTTGAATGAGATTCAATGACACATTGGGAAGAGTTAATAGTGAGAATTTTTTCACTTTGAAAAGCCTAAGAAGATAGTAGACATTAATAACACTGTCAAACCATGGTAGTTTCTTAATGATGTGTCATTCAAAAGCACTCTGTCCAATTGTTTTCAGTCTATGCTTTCAGAAGTAACACAGCGGTTATCAGGTCTATGCAAAAGTTCCTAGGAAAGTATCTTTAATATAAGCCAACATTCCTCCATTCAAAGCAATGCAACTTGACTGATTTAAAGTGCCTCAACCACCTCCCCAAAACCACAACCTTCTTAAAACCCCTAAGCAAATACCTAACAAGCACCTGCATGAGCACACACACCACACCCCCCCCCCATCAGATATGGTGTTTTCCAGAAGCACAATCTGCTCATTCACAGTACAAAGGGTTCGATATTTGCTGAACACACATAACATCTCCGCCTTAAGCTTTCTTTGTGCAAAATCAACAGGGTTTAAAACCGCACAGTATGCTGTCGTTTCTCTTATATAAAGATTCTGGCAGTTTTGCTGTTGCTAATGCAGACTGAACATCCTTTCAGTATCATCTCCTGAGCACTGAACTGGCAGAATGAACTGCGTAAGTGAGCCTGCAAGTACTATTATTCAAAAAATCTATACGTATGCTACAAAGAAGTTTGTCAGAGAAAAAGTGTCTTTCAAGCCAGTTTCCTTTTACCCACACTTCTTCAAGATTAGGAATCCAGCGGCACCAGCAGTGCCGATACAGAACATATTAAGCACTTCATCAACAACATCAGCTCAGAGGTGTCGGCAGTCTGGCTCAACTAGAAGGGAATCATATGTGGAAATCCTCACAAAAACCTGTACTTGAAGTATCCTGCTGCTGCACTGCACAGCAAGAGAAAGTTGCAGAGCTTCCGCTGTGCTGACAGAAGTACTGGCTTTCAGGTAAGTACTTAAAACAAGGTCTCTTTCGCTTATCTCTAGTGAGTTTTAAAGAGAATTTAAGGACTCTAGGATTCTTTTCAAAATGAGTAGAGGGAATTAATCTTTATGTACCAGCCAACACAGCCTCTTTCAATAAAATGATACCACTAGCCATAGCTTTAGCTATTGCTAACCATCTAATAGCTGCTGGGATTTGCTATGATCAGTGCACTGCTACTACTTAGCTTTTCATTTCAGACAGACCTTTAGGATGCTTTGGGGATCTAAAAAATTACACAACCAACCCCACCACTGTCCTGTGTAGTGCTTACCAGGTTAGCACCTGTAAACTAGAAAGAGAAAATCCTGAGCCTGGCAGCAAGCACCACACGAGCCAGGCTGGCACCTGTGGCTGCCTCACAGATAATTACACTCATTACTGTTTCCCTGTCCTTACTGCTGCGTTCCATGGGGTAGTCCATTTTGTGCTGCTTCCCGGCCCACAGTAACACTGGCACCTTCATTGTTTACACCTAGAGGCAAATAAACTCACTATGTGGGAGTTGACATTTTTTTCAGAGACCTTCTGAGTAAGTGCTGGGAATATTCCCGAATTCGCCCACTGTTGGTAGTAAGGCACAACTAATGCATCTGTGATAGACACTATATCTTGTGTCATTCCCTCTGCCAGACCATGCTGGAGCTGGAATTAAATAACTGATTCATCAAAAAGGAATCTGAATCTACATAATTCTCACAAAAACAAGGAGTACATTTATGGCACTTGCCTTCTTTACACCAGCCTGATCAGATGATTACATTCAAAAATACAGTCTTCAGGGATTTTCTCTACGATAGCCTAGAAAAGTAGCTGTTTTGATCTTTTCCCTTGACACCGTGAACTTTTAACGAAGCTAAATCAAATTTCCATCAGCCCTCTAAGTATCTGAGCTGCCAGTAATGGTCTAAAAAGGTTCGGTTCCTCAATCAGCTTTCTTAAAAACAGGAGTTGCTTTCCCTGCTTTTATTTCCTATCCCATATCCCACTGCAAAACTGCCCTGGGAGATCCAGGTTTACTTTGGCTTTGTATTCCTCAGCTGCATCTCCAAGCTCTCTTTAGCTGCTCCATTAGGCTTGCACTGCTACAGACAGCAACATCTTCTTTCTTCACTAGCAGCCTCTATTCCTCACCTGCTCAGGGATTTGATCACTGGTCTGCAGCCAACTATGCCTCTTAACCAGGCAAAGAGTTTTTAGATTTACAGGCCATTAAATATCAGCAGTTGTAACCAGTGGGCAGATTCTGTATCAAATACTTCATTCAAAGAAAACAGTACAACAATATTCCCAGCAGATTTGTCCCATGCTTAGATCAGGTTCGGCAGACTAACCCCAAGTGTGTAATTAGGGTCAACTAGCAATTCTGTAAACCACTGTCTTCTAAATTCAGAGACTTAGGTTTACTCTACCATACTATTGGTTTCCTAGAAGGCCAGTAAAACCTTGGACATCAAATACAGTTTTAGCATCAGAGGAAAAAATACTGTAAAAGTGCACTTGTGTCAGTAAAGTGATATTGCAATACAAAGTTAACAAACTACTTGCTAGCATGTTTTTAGGCTCCTCTTTTGCCTTTTTGCCAGAAGCTCCCTGAATCCACACAGAAAATAGCACGAGTCAAATCACACAACATTCATAAAATAAAGGCATCTTCTAGCTAGCTTACATCGATTTCATACTCCTGAAATGGTGTAGTACTTGACCTCAGTTACCTCTGCATCTGATTTTGCTCATGATTGCATACTATACAGCTATTCTAGTCCCTCAAAGGTGTTTTTTTCTGGCTGTGTTTGCTCTTTGTGGTTTTGTTCAGGTATATCACATTGAACAGATACTACGATCTGTTTTGTTCTGTTAGATATGAGACAAGAGGAGCCATGAATCTATTAAACTGATTTTTTTTATCTACAAGTTTCAAAATACATGATGCTAGAAGATAGCATTAAAATTCAGCACTTAAATTCCTTAAGTCAGCATTTAAATTCTTTGAGGTGTGAATGAGGTGTTAATTCTATTGCTGAATTGTTCCATGTTATAGGAATGTATTTCTGTTGAAGTAATTGAGTTCATAATGGGCTAATTCTTGGGAAGTAAGAATTCAGTTAGCCTGAAATATGTCTGAATCTGTAGATTGCAAAGCAGCTGTATCTAAAAATCAAACAAGGTCAAGCCAACGGTGGGAGTTCTGTTAGACAACCACTGTAAGTTTTAGACATGACGCGCAGACTAAGAGAAGAGTATATTGCCAAAGTATTTTACTGATTAAAAGCTGTAAAATATGGATTAAGTAACTAGCTTCAGACTTTGCAGAAACAAGTAATACAACCAAAATTTGAACCCATATCTTTAGGATACAGGCTTGTTTTCAAACCACAAAATGAATTAAAACTGAAGAATAATTATTTTCTTTAAGTGTTTGTATTATAGAAGGCATGATTCGGGATGTCTTCAAAGCTATTATTTTTCTTTGCCTTTGGAAGATTATGCTTATTAATATTAATCCATTGGTTTTGTTTGATTTGTTCTATTATGGATTGCATTCACCCCTGAAAAACAAGTTTAATTATTTTGTGCCTGCTTTAATCAGGTTGAAATCTCAATTAATAAATTTAATATATCCACACCCATCACATGCCTTTACTAAGTGACCTTACATGCAGAAAAAGTGCCCAACTCTGTGGATATACACGTAGGCACATCACCTGATCTAGTCACAAGCACATAAGCAGAAAGGCGGCCATAATCTGCTCTCATTTACACCAGTATAAATCAGTAACAATCTCACAGTGGTAAAAAGAATTACACTCATGTTTTAAAAATACGTATATAAACATAACAAATACACACACGTAGTGCTACAGTGGTTTTGAAGCTTTATGTCCTCACGTTTCATTGCCGACTGGGGCAACTAGAGTTGCTGGCCTCCAACCTGCAGGAGATCAGGGCTCCAATACTCTATGTTTCTCGCTGCAGTAGCAAGAGCATCCCACTCTGCCAGAGGGATATCCAAGACCTCTACCTACACACATGGTCACTTATTGGAAAGAGAAAGAATGGCCAAGGAAGGGGTCAAGCATCAGCATATTTCCTCCCAGTACATGTGAAGCCACTCTGAGGCTCTGACCTTCCAGCACCCTGCAGGCTGCTTGTTCATCTGGTTCATGCGACAGCATGGTAAAAACTAACAATTCAAAGTGCTTGTGCTTTACATCCATCCGCCTTTTACTGGAGTAAAAATCGTACAAGGCTCAATACAACACTCTAATGAAAGGCACATCCTATGGTATATCTTTATGTTGAGCTTGAACTCTCCTGCTAAAGTTTTCAAATATTAAAATGGAAAACAGTAATTTACTTTCCACCTTTCAGATGTTTATACTCAGCTGTGTAGCCTTTTTTACACTGTTTTTATTTCTAACCTATCTCTACAAGCACAGCTTTCTTGCAATTCCTGCATAAGAATTTCTGAATAGAAGGAAGTTGACAGTGATGTTTTCAGATCATGAAAATATTCAAGTCAATATTCAACTATGTTTTTCAAAGAAAGACCTGTAGCTGTACTAATGCAAATCAATTCTGTACCCAATCGGACTATTATCATATTCATACAAGTTATTTGTTTTATAGACTTGAAATCCCTCTGTGGTGGATTTTATTATTTGTTCTTTGTTACATTAGCACTGTTATGCCCTTGGAAACACCCATGACACTAGTTGCTGAATTTTTTTCATGTTATCTGTTTCAACAAGAGAAAACATGCTGTTTTTCCTGTAGATCTTGAAAACAACAATAATATGGACACAGGAAACCTCTTGGTGTGTACAGAGAATTTATACAAAATAAGGTGAAGGGGGAGAAGGAATAACTGAACACTCAGAATAAGAGGTTCAGATAAGTGACTGAAATTTATGATTTTAATAAGCACGTAAACAGTCAGAAACTCAGATTTAGAATCAGCTTCAATTGGCAGCTAATGTAGCGTTCTGTATTCTGCCATGACATTTACCTTTCCCATAATTTAAACCAAGATACATTTTAGTGGTTTTGCAGTGAATAGCTAGTAGAGAATAGGCACTTAGATCACCCTGATAAAAAGACACGTATTTCGGTCAGGCAAGAAGTAATAAAATTTAAGACATAATGAATCTTATTATTTCGATATGAATACAGGGAAATTTTAAAATTCACTATAAGCTCACAAAAAAAGGCCCTCTTTTTAAAATTGTTGATCAATTCCTTATGATGATAAAGACTGTTACAATAAAAGGCTGTTAAACAATCTGAAAATATCAATTAAAGGTCCCTTATGTCACTCAGCGTTCAATGGTGAAACCATCTCAATCTTTAAAGTGTAAAGATCCTCTTAAATAAGGGGGGAAAAAAAAAAACACACCACATTTTTTACAAGTTTTTCAAGCTATATTGCTGCAATTGCCTCTTCAAAAATCTACCAGAAATCTTCACATTGTGCAAGCTGATTTAATCACCACTGAAAGCATTTTCTAGAAACCTTAAATCAGGCAGACAAATTACTGAATTCAGCTGACAACTACGTGAATTTTGGGTTTTGCATGCACTTTTCTAAGCATGATGAAAATCAGCATTAAAGAAGTTGTGCTGTTCATTTCAGAGTTCCCTGGTACCTCCTCTCAAGGAGCGAGGACTCCTGTAACGCTAATTCCAACAACAGTCACCTCTATTCAATTCATGTTGTTAATCAAAAGACAAATTTAACTCCACAAAATTTCATGGCCACCCTAAACAGAAGACAACTCAATTTACCTCTTTGAACTGTAAATGGAAGAGATTATGAGGAAAAAAATCCAATCCTGTCAAGTCAGTTCTTCGGGTAAAGTCCAGCTAATTCCAGAGACTGACGGAATGGTGGAGGCTGGAAGGTGAGATCACCAAGTCCACCCACCCCTGCCCAAGCAAGGTCAGTGACAGCGGGTTGCCAAGGACCATTACAGTAGAACAACTTTTCCACAGAATTCAGCAACTGCCATGAAAATCAGTCTTCAGGATAAAGTCCCTCAATTTATGAAAAAAAAAAATCATCACTTGATTTAATTCTATAGATTCTTCAGAGAAAATTCTGTATTATGTTGCTTCTTTCATCTCCACTAAATTCTTAGGTTTCTCTTGTTAAATGTTACGCAACATAGACACTAAATATTTTTATTAAAAAGCATATTTCTCAATAGCCTTTCATTCGCACTGATTGTTACACAATTTATCACCAAAACCCAGATAGATTAGGTTTTCCTAACACAGACAGTCATTTAGCACATATGGCACAAATTCCATTTTCAAAACAAACTAGACCTAGCCAATCCTTATGTACCCTCATGCTCCACACTGCACAGAGGTCAGAGAATAAGCTGGAAGAAATCTAGACTCTGCACTAATTCTCTCTTTTTTGGTGGAACATAAATAGAAATGATGTTGAAATCTGAAACTGATGCATATGTAGATCAAAATCTTTCAGTTCAGTTATGATAGACAGGACTGTAGCAAATAATTTTACGCAAGTTCCCAAGTACCCAAATGATATTACATAGAATCAAATGACCAACTGAACATACTAAACCAAAACATTTAAGTTGAAACCAGAAAAATTATTTTGTCAAACTACTTACTGCTATTTAGTGAGTGCTAACATGCAGAAATGTTGTTGGGTAAGATTTAATTCTTGGAAAGCTAGCTTAATATTTTTCAGTATGCAATAGCAAATTTATTGTAATTGGATTATTGTAATAATCATATCCCCTAAACCAATTCAGATCAGTAATAACTTTAAAGAATTAAATCCATTGACGTTTTTAGAGAGTCACTGATAGACATTAAAAGGAAAGAAATTAGGATATGCAAGCCAAAATAAGTAATGGGAGACACTGAGAAAAAAGTCAAATGCATAAATACAAGCTACAATTGCAAGTCCACACATTTACTTCAAATGGGATGTGTGGCTATTTAACAGTCTGGAAGTGGCTTGAAAAGCAACAAACCATATGTCAGGGGACATGAGTCGGTAGAAGAGTAATTGTCTGTTAAGAACAATCAGGATTGAGATGTTATATCCATGACTTCTCTGATACAGATTAAATGGGATAGATACTGTGAACAAGAAATTATACTTTCTGTAGCTTAAAATTCACTTACTTTGCTGTTATACTAACCAATACAATATTTCCATGGTTTAGTCTAACCTTGATCATAAATCTTCATCTCTAACAGAACTTAAAACTGCAGATTAGACTTAATATGCATGTCCTTAGCTAGAATACAAGGAGATTTTTGTCAAGGGCATTTCCCAAAATGAATCATCTACAGAAGTGGAAAAGCTCTTTTCACTTATTGCACTAATAAAGATACTTGGAATTTGAACATACTGCCTTTTAGAAGATTACTGTTAGATAACTGATTGACATAGTACTTATCACAGCTATATGTTACAGGGATTGAGTTAATGAAGTCTACGTATGTACATTTTATGCCCTGTAACAATTTTCACAATACATTCAGTGGATCTACCTTCTCATTTGCAGAGATGTTCCACATCCAGTTCAGGAGCACATTTAAGTTCATACCACTCAAAGGAGTGGTAGTCCTAAAAATTGCAAGTTTTATTCCTTGGAAAACAATTTGAGTTTATATAATTAGGTCCATCTCATTGACTCAGTTCAATTTTTAAACTGTATGTCTGTGCATGGCTCCTATATGATATTCACAGAAACAGAAAAACTGCTCTGAACCGCCTTTTTCATCTCCTAATCCATTCCATACATATGGAACAACTACACAAATACAATAAAGAGCATATTTACAAAAAATCCATTTTTGAATATATGTTTTACTGCAACAAATGGCTTTTATAGTATTGAAAGGTGTGTATAATACAGTTCCAAAGTTACTGGTGTTACTTGCAGTAATTTCAAAACGCTGCATGACAGGGTCCTCTGTCCTACTGATCTTGCTACTATTACTGTTTCTAGGGTAACCCAAATTCTGCTCAAGACCATATAGTGCAGCTAGTGTCTTTACAGACCTCATGCCTGTATCTTAAACAGACAAATATTTAATGTGCTATGGACTAGCTCCAACTCACACAGTAGCATTAAAAAAAAACCCAACACATCACACTACCAAGCTCTACAACAACAGTCTCTAATCCCACAGCCTGTTATGAGTCATGCCAGAATTTGACAAGAAAAAGTCAATAACAAACTTAGGACTTACTTTTTTTTCTTTCCACACTCCTACCCGTGCCACCACCACTCCCTCCTCCCCCCCAAAAAAAAAGAAAGAAAGAAAAAAAGGACAAGGTGAATGTTTTCCTTGGCCAGATATCTGGATGCTATTCCTCACCAGGAGAGAAAGAGGTGAGTTTAAATGCAAATAACTGATGGTGAACAATCAATTTACAAACTTGGGTTTAATCTGTGCCTCACCTCAATTAATTGTTGTGAGCACAGGCACACAGATGAATTAATTTACTGGTTTTAGAAGTTTGGTCTTAAACGGTTCATTGCCTGTTTAATATGAGCAACACCTCTGACAAAGAAAACCCTAGAAGCCAGAGATCATTCCGTTGCCAGCTCTTTGAAGCACCAAGCTGCATTAGCTGCTAGAGCAAATAAACCCATTTGATCTCCCAACAAGACGGAACTGAGCTCTGCCAGAAGCACAAAGACTTCCTCATGTTGTTATTCGAGGCAAATGCAACGCTTTGCAAGACCATGTTCAAGGTATGGCTACTTCACTAGATCTCTTCAGACTGATCAAGTTGAGCACATCTTAAGAACTCAGACTCTATTGTGCAGAGGAAACACTGAGAAGTTGTTTCTTTCACTAAGACTAGAATAAAAGGCTAGTAGATTCCTTCAAAAAAAAAAATAGGGTTACAAACAGAATATGCCCACGAAACAGCATTTCTGTGGAATAAAACAGTGGAGAAGCAAGACCACTTCCCCCATAAGAAGTCACAGATTTTGTAAAACACTTCAGCGTTCTCCAGAATGCTCCTGAAGCAAACGTGGAGGTGACTCTGCACAAAGAGGAGTTCAGAGAAACGGTCATCAGCAACTGAAAAAGTGAATGAAGATGCTGAAACCCATTGGTCTGCAGCTGGCTTCTCTGCTCACTGTTCACACAAAGTATAGCTTCCAGGACAGTAAATCCTCCAAACTAACATTGTACATTTGTTTTACATGATACAGTGAACAAGAAAAAAAAAAAAAACACAGGTGAAAATGCAGCACCACTGATCTGCTGCTGAGTAAGGCACTGCCCAAGTGCTGCTGATGGGAGTGAGGGGAACAGCCAGGGTAGGGAATTCTGCTCCACTATTTGGAAGTAGCTGCTTACTAAATACAAATCTAATGTCTTTCAAGAAATTGGTTTGCCTTTGTGGGAAACGCTTGCTTTTTCCTGATGGCTGGCTTTCCATGATAGCTACATCTTACTGTAACCCTAAAACTGCCTTATTGTTCTGCACTGTTCTTTCATTTGTGAGAAAGCAACAGCCACGTACACTTAGAATCCAGAAGTAGCTTCTCCAAGAATTAGAATCACATAAGGCGAGTTCTTTGGCTTATCTTTCAAATGCAGCCCACAAACATGTACCTATACACACAATTCTTATATTTAAAACTATAGCCAAGGCTAGACATATTACACAAGTCAGAAGAAGAAGGAAAAAAGAACAAATCTATTGGTAATTATTTAGCAGAGACTTAGTTACTATGGTGATAGGTTTCCTGTAAGTACCATAGTCAAGAGACAAAGCAACACACATTTTTGGCAACATATCTTTATTTTTCAATTCTGTTCAGAGCCGTCCTCGTGTAACAAGCTACAGAACTATCTTTACCCTCCTCTAATGCTTTTAAAACAGACCAAAATACCAAAAGCATTCAAACAGACAGATTTGACAGGTGGGAAATGCTAAGTAGAAAGGAGTTGCAAAGAAAAAGGTTCTCTGTGATTCTTCTTATGATTTAACATGTGAGTATTAAGCAAATACACTACTGAATCAAACATCAACACTGATGTATTTATTAGAAGTTAATATCAGTTGAAATAAAAAAAGGCAAGAGACGGTAAATTTTAATATCAACTAAAATGAGCACTTATGTTCTTTACAATTGCATGCTGTAAATTTTATTACAAATACTTATTGTGACATAGGTGCAATACTGTTTTTAAGGTTAGTTCAAGTTCAATACAAGGGCCTGCAATGGAGGCGAGTTTTGGACTAGATCAATGCTCCAAATGTCTAGAGGTGAGGGGAATTTGAGTTATATTTACAACTGGTAGTTTGGAGGACACAGAACACCATGGGGAGATGACTTCCAGCTGGCCTAAAGGTGGCAGCAATCAGCTCTGAACACTTCATTTCCTATCAGTCTTCCCCAGTGTTGAGACAGGGCTTTGGGGCAGGGATTTCCTAAGGGATTGGGGTGGGACACAGATACCCACCTGCCATCTATGCTTCTGAAAAAGCTCTTTTCCTAATAACAAAGCAAGCTAGACCCTGAGAAGGAACACTTCTCGCCTACCTACCCAGCTCTTCGCCACTGATACTCCTTCATGCAATACCACTTTCAGAAGTTCTCGACATTTAATTTCAAATTCAGAGAAGGCCATAAGTTAAAGAGGAGGGGTGGATTTTTAATTTCTTTTGTAAGGTATTACTTTTGTCACTTGCAACCTCAGTTTCTAGATAGGATGACTATGGATAGGGTTGTCCATCAAGCTACAAGTGCATTAACTGAGATGAATAAAAATACACCACATTACTTTTCCACTTGACCATATTTTCCACTGCAACTATATTTTGTGAGGGGATTAGTTGCCCTTTACTCATATGTCTTAGGAAAAGGAAGGAAATAAATCGAAACAGTGAGTGCTGTTTACACGGAGCATCAAGGTCCTGAGCACCCTTAGCTGTGGTTGCAACCGCTGGGCTGTCATAGGAGGCTGGCTCACAGGATCTGACCCCACATTCTAATATTAGAATGGATTATACTCACTGCATCTACACTCTGCTTCTACTCATCTCATTGAAAGAGACACTTGGCATGAAAAGCAACATACTAGCTCAAGCATGTACACATCACCATAAAACTGGCATATGGCTATTTTCACATAATCTGCTTTTGGCATCTGAGGTGAATAATTTTTCTGAATTCTAGCATCTGACCTTTCTGACACCAGAATGACAGAACTTTGTCCAAATCCTGCAACAACAGCTTTTCAGAGGACTGACAGTAACCATCTGGGAACAGTTAAAGGTTTCAAATACCGTAACAAATGAGGTTCATCCCCTCCTGCTCTCCCCCAATATTTTGCTAAATTCAAAACCAATATGTAAAAAAATGTATGGTTCTGTTCTCACTACTTGCAAAAAGCTATTCATTGTATCCTCCTTCAAAAGGTAAGCAATACTTATATACATATTCTTCTAAACAAAAATGAGTAATTATCTACTTTTACCAATTGCTTATGTGTATGCTTATGTTAATACCCTTTTAATTTGAGATTATTCTCTTATAATGTAAAAGACAAAACTACATACCGGTAGTAGTGAAGGTGGATTAGTGGGAGAGAAGGGAGTGGGCAGAAAAAGCATAGACTTGGGGCTCCCATATTCCTTCCCAGTTGGGAAGAAGGCATCCCATGGCTCTAGAAGTGTGTGGGGTCACTCAGAGTAATAGGGAAAATGGCACACTTAGGTTCAACTCCAGAGAAATTCTAGGCCCTGAACTTTTCTTTTGCTACCCTCCTTGCATTTAAATACTGATAATCCCAGTAGATTCAATAGATTCATTCTAAGGACAAGATGAACACTTTTAGTAGACACAGCAAAGGCCTTATCTTAATTAGAGAAAAACAGTGGCCACAGCAAGTGTACAGTTTTGCTTTCTCTCCGCATCTCCCAGCTGTGTGGTGTGGAAGGCAGCAAATGCAGCTGACCCATTTAACTTCACTTCCTTACAACCTCTGTCTCTGAACCTTAATCCTTACTGACAAGACTGGTGTAAATGTTACTACCAAGTGTCATCACTGATGGTTTACTGAAGAGTCTCAAATGCAGGCCTGCTGAGATAGTACGAATTAGTACCCTTTGCACATCATTTTAGAGAAGACAAGAACTCAGCTGATCCGGCTTAGCTCCTGTTAGAGCTGGCTTTTCCAGACAAGCTTGATGTCGCCTGGTATTGGAACATTTGAACCATTTCTGCCTGCTTGGTATGTGGAGAACCGTATTTGCCAGGACTCATTTCACCATTAATTAGGGAAGATGATACTGTTTTCCACTTACTCATGTAACTCAGAGCAAGAAAGGAAGATTTTAAGTCAAAGCTATGAAGATACCCAAAATGACAAAGGCATTGGGTACTTCCCACTTTCTCATTCCCCCAAACCACAGTCACACTGGGTTTGATGTTAATACACAGGAGCAATTTTAGTTGGAAGGTACTCTCTTCTCAAGCTGCGAAGGCAAAGCAGATCCTCTCACTGAAGGTGGGCTCTCAGGGTAGCAGCCAGGTCAGTGAGCTGTGCTACTGGGCACTGGCATCAGACATGAGCCTGAAGGGAGAAAGAGAGGAACAGCTCATCCTTTTTCTCATCTAATTAAGTACGGGAAGCGCAGCTCCCAGGAGAAGGGCCAGCAATAACAGGGAGCACAGCTTGGTGGAAGCATTATTGAGCAGCCAACTCAGGAAATGGCTATGATTTGGAAGCCGGTTTTACTCAGCTGGACCAAACTGCCTCCACGACACATCCCGACACTCATTCCGGTCAGAGAAATGCATGAGCTAGTTTGATAAAGATGTAATTTTTTTTCTAATTTTACATTTTATAATAAGTCACACATTTTTTTCCAGATATGCTATGGCCAGTTTATTTGACCTGTCCTATACTTTGCATTTCAACTGAATTCTCAACACTAGACAGGTTATTGGTCACAGAAAATGCTGCCATCCCTTCTAAAACTATACCCTCAGTGTACACTGGCATTTTCTAAACTACTTTTCTTGCTTATTAAATGCATCTCTAATAACTCCACAAAAGCATTTCCTAATCACTGGTTGTCATTTGTCATTCCTACAACAGAAAAATGACACCCTCATATAAAACAGTCTTTTGCCTGTCTCAGAAATCTGAAAGAACTTCACCATGATGCATTTGCCAAAGATTTATCCTTTTATATGATGGGGCCAAACAGCATTATTTCAAGGGTTGTTTGTCAGTTGGAAGGTTATTTTCCAGAAGTTAAACCAGATCCTGTAATTGCAATCTAATTACATTGCATTGCTCTGATTAGTCTTAAAGGAAGTTCTACTGATTCAAATTAAAAAAAAAAAAAAAAAAAAAAAACCCAAAAAACACCCCCCAAAAACAAAACAAAAAAAAAATCAAAACCAGGCTTTTTCAGGTTGCACAGAAAATTTTTTTCAGTTCTGAAAAACTGAAGAGAAAAATGTTCCACTGTAACCAGCCAGTTCTTGGCTGCTACTACATTGCCAAGCAATGCTGACACCGGGGCTTGGGAACAACCCTGGCTCTGCCATTGTTTGTTGGCTGCGCAATCAACACAGATCCATTTTAGGAATCTCTATCAATATCACTTCCAGAAGAGTGCTAATTAATGGCAGTAAGCAGGGGACAGAAAGGCAGAGATATAGAAGTATGGAAAACACCCAATGGGCAGGAGATGCGTGGCTGGCAGAGAAGTTAAAATGGGAAGGAAAGCATAGTGCGTACAAGAATGAACAAGTGTGTCTGGTCCAGCTTTGTCGAAACAGAATTCAAATTGCAAAAGGCACCATGTTCATCTCTGGAAATAGGAGGACCCAGAAAGACGTAAGACTACTTTCTCTGCTTCCCTACATAAAACCTCCACTACTTTTACTTAACCCGATTACCACATCCATGTGTTACAAAATGATATGAGCACAATATTGGCTCTCACTGGACTGAGAAGGGAGAAAGTTGTTCACCGTTTTTGTATGATTGTCATTTCATCCTTCAGTCCACCTTTTATATTCTTCTTGATTAGTGTTGCCAAGGAGTAACATGAATTCAGAAAAAGACGACTGAAAGCGCTAACCTGATTCATTTGAAATCACTGAGGAAGCTGTCAAAAAATATTGTAATACCTTTCTTTTCTTTCACTCAGTCTACAATTCACATAATACAACAGGCTGAGACTACAGGACAACCGGTTAAGTCTAAAACAGCAGCATAGGTGACACAAAGATTTTACAATCTCTTCTGTAAGGCTGTGCTACTGTTATTAACATTAGACTTCATACAAGCTTTAAAAAGACTTCTCTCAATTGCAACTCTTATAATGTACTCACTTCTCTTCCCGCATTACGTCTTAATGTTGGACTTGAAAATTTGAACTGGGTGTTTGCTTTTGTAGGGATTTGTTGCAAAGAAAGAAACACAAGCTAAGCAACCACAAGATTAACTATGCGAATAAGAGAAATTCAGCTTCTCTCTCTCTTTGCATTTTATTTCACTTAAAAGAACTGTCATTAAAATAATATAAAAGACTCAAATAATACAGTTTAAGTATTCAATAAAACCTGAAGAGAAGACAGATCTTCATCATCATAGAAGGGCAATATTGAGTGTCCTGATTAACTTAAATGAAAGAACCTCCTAGGCATACAATTAATATCCAAATTTTTAGCTCATTCTTCTGCATTTCTAAGTTTTTTCTAAACTATCTACATTGTAATCAACAATAAAACCACCACTAGTACAGCTGCTGCATCACGTGCAATATAGATGCCATGCGTACACAAATCACTATTGCTAGAACGTAAAATAAATGCATGCACACAGCTGAGCAAGGCACAGTGAGACACCTTGTTACCCACTTGGCTTTGTCTTCCTTTTATTTACCCCCAGTAGCCTTTCAGTCCCCCAACTACAGCAAGAATTGCCAGTCCTGAAGAATAATTTCATCCTTCTCCTCTGGCTCTCGTGCCCCCTCTCCCAGCTACTGAGCCGGCCACATCCACCTCCCTGCTCAACCCAGCAAACACAAGCAGGGAGAGTGCCATGCACTGAAGGGCTACTGGAGAAAGGCTGAGCGTGGGGCAAGATGCCGTGATGTTTCTGTCTCACCCAACTGTTGTACTGTCAAAAGGACCATGCACTTTCTTGTCCACACCACACGTTCATACAGAACATACAAATTTCTATGTGCATGTGCACACATGCAGGCAAGTCTGGTTTCCTGTCAAACCATTTTTTAAATTGTGCACTCGCTAAGCAAACCTGTGTAAACAGTCAAACCCCTGACTGCCAGAAGAGGAAACACCACCCATGTACCAAATGGAGGGAACTGGGATCCTGCCTGGAATAAGCCCAAACCTCCTCTTTCCTTTTCTATTTTTGTAAACGGGTGCTATGTGTGAGAAAATGAATTAACAATCTGTCAACTTGGTTCTATGCCTTTTGATGCCCACAGAACTGCAGGCGAAATGCAAGCAATCCCTGCCCACTGAATGCTTCAACCCTATAATTTCCTTGTTTTTTCTTACCATGCAATGTAAGAAATGGTCAAGGACTAGCTCTTATTTATGCTAAGGCAAATCACAGAATCAGCATCAGGACTTTCCTGGCATAGCTGCTTTCTTGTCAGCCAGTTGTCAGCTACAGAAAAAAGCAAGCTGACAGGGAACTGCTAAGCCACATTCACATCCTGAAAGTCTGGAGGAATCGCTGTCAAGTTCCGCCTGTGAAACTCTCCTGGAACACTCTTGTCTTCCAGCTTTACAAGGTATCTGGTCCATGTCTTTGATTGTTGGCCACAGTGTGATTTATCACACAGCTAGGAAAGCTGGCCACGGTCAGGCCGTGAGATTCATTGCCATTGTCTCTCCATCCATTTTAAGTAGTTTAGACTATGCTCCATACTGGCCCAGTTAGGCTCAGTAATTTCACACGTGATGTTTCCAAATCTGTCAAATGACAAATAGAACAAAAATGGCAAATATCTGACACATATAAATACTGCCATGGACAAAGATGGCAGTGGAATAAAATTTCAAATACCAAGCCAATAAACTTGTGTCTTTGTAAGCACGCTAAATTCTAAGAGAAACTCCATTAACTGACTCACTGAAAATCAAGACCAGTAAGTCCATTCAAGATAGTCAACAAGGATAAGTGTGTACTAGAATAAAAAAATACTTTCTCTGATTCAATGTATAAGCACTGAATATATATATACACCTCCAAATGTATATACACATATGGTTACATATAAAGGGTTTTTTTTTATATTTTTATAAACATATACATGCACACATACATACATGCAAAACGGACATTTGGAGTTGCATTTCATGCACACAAGAAAGTAGGGCACCAAAGTCAGCTGGTTCTCCTGGAGGGGCAAAATGGCAGCCCATGCAGACTTATTACTCTCACTTGCTCTCTCAGAGCTTTCAGTATCCCAGAAAACATTCTATGGACTAGCAATAATTTTCTAAATATTTTTTTGTATATGTTATTTTCAAATTCAACATGTTACACAGTGTAAGAGATTAACAAAGTCAAGAAGTTTAGGTCAAATAAAAACAACATGCTTAAGCAAGTTAATTTTGCTGCTTATGTTTGTTTCAGTCCAGTAAACTGAAATCTTACTTTACCCATTACCTTGAAAATCTCTGACCTGGTAACAGTTTGAGCCTGTGTCTAGTCATGAACAAAGGATAAAAGTTAGTTCCTTGTTTTTAGTACAGTCAAAATATACCAGAGCTCTTATAAGCAAAGAACTGAGGTTATATAATTTTCCAGGCTAATTTTTACATTTTTAAGATAAACTCAAATACTTATTTTCTGCTACCGCATCCTTCAAGGGTTCAGAAAAACCTCCTCTCGTACGTGTACCCCTTAAACACCTCATATTCCACAATTTAAAAGTTTGTTCAGCCTGAATTGTGCTTCATGGAATTTATCATTTTTCATCAAGAACCTCTCCTAAAAAAGAAAAAAAGTCTCCTTTCTCCCACAGGATAATTAGGACGCAGTTAGACAAAAAACTGGTTCTCACAGACAAGGAAAAATAAACATTCTTTACCTGGTTTCTTTTTTGTTGTTAAGAAAATTACACAGTCTAATATAACTGTGCATCACAAATCTATATTTACATAGTTTGTACTCCCAGAGATAATGTTATGGTCTCTGAGGTGCCTCTGGTTTAATGCAAGATATTGGGGAATAGTATGAATTATCTCTGCAGTGATTTCATGCTGAATTTGCAGTGGTATGTAGCAAACAGTAAAAATGGAAGAGAAGCTTCTCTGGACACCCACAGTACTTTATCTTCCTTCCAGAAAAGAAGTAGCAATAATATTTGTAATGTGCTTACAGACAGAACCCCAGGCTCTGCAGAGATAAGTCTTATGACAAAGTACTTAACTAAGATGGAAAACGGTATTACTTGTGTTAAATTCAAAATGAGCATTTTGCCCCAGACAGTTTAAAAAAAAAAAAAAAAAAAAAAAGAGTAAATGTCATTAGTTAACCTGAAGTTACAATGGAATCTGCAAAAGGTATTCTTTAGTAATTACATCTACTGTAGCTAAGGAAACAGGCAACATCAAGTTCTTTGTATGTGGCGATTCTGTCCAGATACAAAATAGTATTGTGTTTGGTCAATATAGGAAAAAAACATTGTGTTTTAGAAACCTCTTTGTCTCTCACTTGTAATCAATTTTTCTGAAAGAAAGGAAAAATATGAATTTGTTTTCTTCTTCCTTTCCTATTCTTGTCTTATTCCCCTTTCTTTTTGTGCTTTCTCTTTTTTATCCTTTGTTTGCGACTTTTGATTTATGAGGTAGAATAGATGACAAGGGAAAAATACACGTACAATGCAATGAGCTGTTGCATTGTTTCCAATATTTCATGTCTAATGGAGTCAGTGCTCTCAACCTCAGAAATTATTTGCAAAATAACTCAAACTTTCTTTGGCAACTCCCTAAGCAAAGGGAGGAAGAAAAAAAAATTATCTAATTCATTTTTTAAAATTAATTAAAGCTAACCTGGGATCACAAACACAGTAGTACATTATCAAAAACCTACCACATAATTCCAGAAAGAACAAAGCTTTATCCAAGTATGACTTCACTTTTAAAAGCTTGGACTTCTTTGAAGCATAGCCTAATCCACCAATTTTTTGCTTCTGATTATTTTGTACCTACACTGCTTCATTTAAACACTAGTAAACCAAAACTGGGGTTTGATTCCATCTCAATACATTTGTCATGGTATGATAAAAATACTAGTTAGTTGGTTTATCTTGCTACCATGCACATAACTCAGAGAGGAGAACTTTTAAGTACTTAGTAACAGTTTCTTTTTATTGTACAATATTAAAACTAGTTTAGATTACAGCCTGTTTAATTATGCAAAACTCTTAACAACTCTCTTTAGAGATTCTCCTCTACAACTTGAAGTAATACACGTACTGAGCAAGTACAGACACCCAGGAGAATGGATGTCAAGACAACCAACTCTAAGGGCCACGTTTTCCTTCGGTTATTTTTTTTTTTCAAATTTCAGGTCACTTTCCAACTAAGAAGTGATGTTTTGCAAATAAGAGTGGTTCAGACACAAAAACTGTTAACTTGGTTCACCTTGTATTTCTCAGAAATTCACTGAAAACTCACTGATAGGAGCTTTGAATAAAACTTCTCATGTTAAGGCTAACCAGCCTGTTTCTTTAATTCATGGATGATAGAGAGATTCTCTCATGGGACTAGCAGTTGTTGAGTACCTGGTGCCCTGTTAAGGCAAACAAGCATTACAGTGGAATGGACGACTGAAAGACACTCTTGTCTCTCTGGAAAGTCCCTTGCTCCACCCAGTAGCTTAGTTCTGATGATTTGTTTTCCAGTCAGCAGCACCAATCAAAATTGGGCTAATTCAGGAAAATACAGGACGAACCAGATAGTCAGCTGCAGGAGTAGATGCCAGAAGATGACAAGATGCAAGAACGAACAAATATGTTCTCCTTTGGCCCTCCCAAATCAGGGAAGCAGAAGGGGTAACCACAATAACAATCTCCAGATACTGACTAAAGCAAACAGAGGATCTTTGTTACAAGTATAAAAAAGCTAAACATAAAAAAGCATGAATGCTTTGGGTATTCTGAAAAAGTAAGCACCATACTATATCATTTAATTGCAATTCAAAACCACAGTAAAGCCCCCTTCTGATGCCAGTAATAAGGTTTAGGCTGAAGGTTTAGGCAGAGCCTCCTACTCTACTGTTGCTCCTTCCAGGGAAAATTTTGTCAAATGCTGGTATTTCTACAAGGACTTGGCTTTGACAATTCAGAACACATTTTTAAACCTTCTAACCTCTTTGTTTTTATCTTCTACATAGGAAGCTGAGGTATGTGTAACCTAAATTAGCCAAGATCTTATAAGAAGCTCGTGAAGAGATGATGCTTCAGCTTCCAGTCCAGATTGTTAGTTGTAAGTTTAACTTTTACTATATATCTGTAAATCTCAGAATAAATTTAAAACCTGCTTGATGCTGAAGCAAAGGTGATCTGTAGCAGGTAAACTGCTATAGGTAAAATAGCTATTATCAGTCTACACTAGGACAAACCTCTATTTTAGAATGGAGACTCCTGTCCATTAGGCTTATTTTATTATGGCTTTAGTCAGACAAGGATTTGTGAAGTGAAATCTAGTTTTCTATTGAGGGAATAAGGCTGAGAAATACTGAGAAGTGACAAATCAAGTTCTGAAATGCTCAGATCCATGTTATGCCATTTTTTAAGAGTATAAATGTTTGGAGGACAGTTATCAGAGAACCAACACAATATTACATTGCTTTGTGTTTCATTGGATATTTCTTTCCTCTAATGAAATTAAATTTGGACTGCTGAAAGCAAATCAAGGCAGACAACCACACAAATCTGCCATTCATCTTGTAAAGGCAATAAAAGTCCTCAGGAGCTGGAATTTTCCTTGTTAATGAAGTACACACACGCAATCCACAGAAGCTCACAGTGGCATAAAAATACATGTATAATCTGGAATACTGCTTGGGAAAACTGAAAACTTTTTTTTTACCCCCCTCAGTCGACCTGCAGCATAAAATGTCACAGGGGAAAAAAAAAAGCAAAAAAAAAAAGAAATGAAAAGAAATGTTCTTTAAAAAATGTTCTTATTGTGTTAAAAATACTCTGAGGACTTTCCTGATGGTTACATAAGTACTGTAAAAGCAAGATGTTCTTGGCAATCAGCATAGCTTCACTGTGCTTGCTACACTGGTTTCATTAACTATTACATCATGCTTAATTTCCATAATTGGCTTCAACTTCACTTTATAAGCTAGTCTAATTTAGTTTTTATGCATATTTCAATTTAATACAGTTTGTTCTCCACTGTAAACCCTTCATGGGCCACATATTCATCCTGTACTCCCTCATTTACAGCTTTGCCTAAAAGCAAAGCTAAAAGGACAAAGACCACAGTGTCTAGGAACTGACCTTTTCTTTCAGCTCTGACAGTTAAAACTCTCATACAGGCCCTCGTCACACAGATTTGACTAGCAAAACCTTTTCATTTTGTGCACCCAAAATGCAAGGACACACTCCCTACAAAATACAGCTGCTAAGAGCTGCATCTCCTTGACTTGATTCTTTCACTAATGTCAGTCCCTCTACTAATTCTCTTCACGCAAGAGAAGGTTTGGTTTTTAGCCTTAACCTTCTTGGCTTCTTTGTATATTTAAGTACATTGTCTCTCTTTCATCCAGATCCATACTTAAGCATGATCAAATACCAAGAGACTTTGGATTTGGCACACCAGACTCCACTGAGCACCTGTTTCTCCCATAAAAAACACCACTTCTTGTTCCCAGGTTCACTCTTCAGCTGCAGTGTACCCTCAACATACCCATCTGCTCTGCTCTCCTGATTCACATCTCCTCCAGATCCCCTTTTATGCTGGCAACTATGAGTTAACAAAGGTCATTCCTTCTTTTACGTACTTTTCTTCCTATGCACTCCACTTTTACTGACTAAATTCAGAATGTTTACTGATATAATACATCCAGTTCTCACCTTTTTTCCCCATCTTTACTTCTGTTATATCCTGTTTTCAAATGTCTAAAATTAGAGTGATATCTCCCGAGGGAAAAGCACACTTTGTCATCTGAAGCCTGACAACTTTTGTAGCACAGCTTTTACTGATACAATATCATATATAACACCATAACATATATAATAAGTGAAAACATGACACTAACGTAATACGAAGCCCAACAGACTGTTTGTACTGATTGCCTTTCAGAACAGAAGTGCACTTTAAAGGAAAGCACTGACCTAGAAAGGGAGGCATTATTTGGACAGCTTTGTTATCCACTATGTATTAAACCTTACTCACTCTAAAGACACAGATGTCATTTATGCTGGGGAAATGTTTACTTTGCTAACATGATTAAACTCAGTAGTTACTCACAGTTAAAGTCTCAGCATAACTAGGCCTCCAGCTGCTACTTGCGTTAATATAATGCTTACGTGCCCACTTCTCCAATGGCCTACCAAAAGCATAGTGGAAGGAATTGAGCCACATTAAGAAGCTATTCCCATGCACCCCTCTCCATTCAAGGGATACAGGATCTGACAATGCTCACCAGATAGGGAACAAAAGTCTTTGTCTTTAGGAGGAATTAGATTTTCATGAACTCTTGAATCTTTGTGACTTTTAAGCTGACAGAAATTGTCAGTAGCTTATAGGCTTCTGCAAAAAAGCCAAATATTAAAAAATCAATCAGAAAGCTTGCAGTAACTAAGAATAAAATTATATTATGTATCAACTTTCGGAAAAAAAAATATCTTTATTCTTAGACTGAATGTGATCCAGCCACAATTTAATGTTCTCTAGTAATCCTCTAAATCTTAGATTTGTACATCACGCAACCCACAGCACTTCCCAAATCATTCTGAAAATAAATGGGTCAGGAGTCATATTTATCTGTTAATATGATATTATAAGGCTCAGATTAGGGCAGGGACCTTGGGATACTGGCCACATAGTGACTCTGAGCCATAAGCCAATAACCCATCAGCAATGCCGTGCACAGCTGGCTGAGCTAGCACCGGAAGGCCAGGAGCAGAGCTGTGGCAGGTCGCAGAGCACCCAGGGGCTATCCTGATCTTTCAGCAGAATCCCGTAACGATGGGAAATGCAGGGATATTTCACCACACTGTCCCATGGTCCAACCATTTTGGGCAGTAATAGGGGAAATTAATACAAAGTTTGGTGACCGAGTTTCCACTTTGGATTTCTACTTTACCTATTTTTGTTCTGATAAAACATGCAAATAGTTTTAAAGGGAAAGTTTTGAGCAGGCATGAGTCACAGTATGGATCCAGACTTGAAAAATCTTTACTTGCATAAACTTTACCTATGCTCTCCAGAACTAATTAGAGTAAATATTACTCACTGGCACAAGTGGTTTTAGGATCAGGGCCCTGAATTACAAGCGATCCAGAGAACTGCAAACAGTTCTTGAGCTTTGACAGCCATCCACTTCCAGTTCTAAATAGTTTCCTATGCCAAGATAATTTCTTCCTTCCCCTCCACTCAATAACAATTAATCAGAGTTTTGAAACTGAAGGTCATCTACCAAGGAATAGAATGTCAAAGCAGTTCCTTGTCTTTTTTTTTTTTTTTCCTAGCTAAACTTCCATAATGCCTAAAGCCCTTCACAAGTCAGTATATACTCTGTTGTGTTTGCCTTGGAGGCGAGGGTCCCCGGAGGGAACAGCAGAAAATTGTAAAGCAAGAAAGGCATTAAATCATAACAAAAATCATCGTAACAGACTAGATCTATGCTACAGGATTGGTCTGAAAATCCCAGAGCAGTACATCTTACTCCCAAGCCCACACCAAAGGGGTTTTTCCCCCCTCAGAAATTTAAGAACTTTCAAGTAATTTATAGGTACAAACACTTTGCCTGGATCCAATTCAGCAGAGCAGTAATTCCTCAATGTGCGTTAAGTGGGTTCCTACTCAGCTTTCTCATCACTAGGAACAGACTTTCCTTATTGTTGCTTTTGCACAGCAGGAGCTTCCTGTCCTAGATCTTAGCAAGGCAAGCTTTATCCTGACAGTATTTGTATAATTTTTGTAGGAGTTGACATTCAGTCATTACAGCACATCAGATACGAAACAGAGCCCGTAGACAAGGAACTTAAAGGCTTGAAAGTCTCTTTCATGAGATGGAGTCAAGTACCATGGGTCTAGTGCATGTGTTTTTGTTTTGGTTTTTTGTTGTTTTTTTTTGTTTGGTTGGTTTTTCTGTTTTTGTTTTTTAAAATCATAGCTATCCTCTTGGCAGCATTGGACACTTTATCCCTGGTCAGTTTTTCAGGGCCTCCAAATACACAGATAGACCTCACAAGCCAGTTATTTCTTGGGCATAGTACATAACTTGTTAGACTGTACAGTATCTTAGGAGATCAGTATCTATAGGAGGTTTTGCTTTTCTGAAGAGAGTCAGGCGACAGTTCCAAAAACACACGCAAGTAGCAGGGGTGCTTTGCACCAAGCTCCTGGGCAGGCTCTGAGCCACTTTCCCACAGAGCCCTCCCTGTGCCGTGGGTCAGCCCTAACCTGCTTATCCTGCTGTTACCTCACTCTCAGCCTCTCTACAGGGAAGGCAGCCAAGAGAGCCAAGCAGCAGCTAGGGCTGGGAGGTAGGGTAAGGCGCAGTCTGAAAATAGCTTTCATTTCCAAACAGTAAAATCAAGTGCAAGCAGCTAAAGGGGAAAGGCGGGCACGCACACTTATGTAGCTGCCAAGGGTCTATCAACCCTGAGACCATTTTAGTGAAGGCAAAAGTAGATTCTCTGGAACTTTTGAGACTCAAAACAGCATTTTATTTCACGATACCTGCTTACTTCAAGAGGATACAAAGTAGAGGCTGGGTGAGATTTCAGTCCAGGTTTTCCTCTTAAGCCAGAAAACCAAAAGAACCTCAGAGTAACACTAGGATTTGATAATACGATGATGAAAGAAGTTTTAACAGATTTGCCTACATAAAATCAAATTGTCTGCACATTTTTTAAGACAAAGTTTTGTTGATATTTTCTAATAAAGCATTTCAATTTTTTTCATTGACTTTTAGCCCTTTACATTGATTTTTTTGTTAGCCCTTTCATTGATTTTTAACCCTCACTGATTTCAAAGCAATAAAACCTCCATTTACAAGGCATTACATCTGTTAACACAGATTTAATACATCAATATAACGAAATTATTATTTGGGCCAAACAAAATGTTTCATTCAACTCCAAATACTTTTTCTGCTGTTTCAAATCACTAAACAAATATTTTCATTTTTTGTCAACCTAAAGTGATTTCTTCCCCAATTTTCAGAATTGCTAAAGTTAACTAATAATAAAATAAAATTTAAAAAGCAGAGCAAAAATCATACATGCTGTATATCAATATTTTTTGTAAAGGAGACTCTTTGACATAGACTTTTCAGCTTTTTAAAAGCCCAATATAGAACTAAAACACTATGTGGTTGGGGATTTTTTGGTGGTGTTTTTTTTTTGTTGTTGGGTTTGGGTTGTTTATTTGGGTTTGGGTTTTTTGTTTGTTTGGGGGTTTGGGTGTTTTTATTTTGTTTTGGGTTTTGTTGTTTTGGTTTGGGGTGGGTTTTTTTTTTGGTGTTTTTTTTTTTTTGTTTTTTTTTTTTTTTTTTTTTTTTTTACACACACATAAATACCTCCCATAGTCTTTAATTGTGCTTGACAGAAGTAAGAATCCCACATGACAGAACCAGCCAGTTGGTAAATGGATTCATTTAGGGTACTGTGGTATTATAGGGCTATGGCAACCCATCCTGTTCTTTATCATCAATGATGTCAAGAAGTTAAAACCGCAGTTTTTAAACGTAATGTCTTGAACTTATACAAGTGCTATAAAATTATATAAAATTTAAAATTGTACAAATTACTGCACAACTTGTATCATTTAATGTATATATTTAAATATATTTTATTAAGTTGATTGTACAATTATATTATATAAAACTATATAATACAGTGCTCAAAACACATTAGCTAGGAATTACAGGGAAACCTAATACAACATTCCTTGCTTAAAATAGTGGAAGACTACTTAGTTACTATTTAGAACTACTGTCTTAAAGTTATGGCTATGAGTCAAGAACTGAGGGAGTTTCTCCATGTACTGACTTATCTTGTGTCACTGAATGCACTTTGGAAAAAAACAACATGTAATTGATTCCTAGCTATTGAACAATATTCGCTTATAAAAATACCACATGGTTTAATTAATGTTTATAAACTACCTGCTGTTACTTGCTTTGCTATAGAATTGCACTCACCCTCACAAACACCCCTACAATAAAAAGTTACACAGCAGAGATTGTGTAACCAGAATTGGTACAGGCTTGTTTGCATCATTACACAATCATTAATTACATGATCCTGCTTCCCCCCATAAGCCTTCCCATGCCAACCAAGGCACTGAAAAAAAAGAACTCAATAAGCATACTGAATAACAAAGGCAAATAATGTCTATGCCTACCTCTCATTTTCCACAGTTTTACCTTCAAACACAAATGTTCACTTCCTACCAGGAATTTTTTTTATGGTGTTAATATTATTAGGCACCCAAATGCTAAAAAAATGTTTCACTCATTGCACCCGTTCTACACACAGGACGGTATACATACAAACATACAAAATGTTGATTACCCAATTCAAAACCAGTAAAATCAGCCCAGACACAGGTCCTCAGTATTATCTATTGCATAGTCTAGCTCAGCTCCCAGTCATATTTCTGACACTTATTAGTGATTGGGAGTTTTGCAAGTCGAACGAAGACATCATGACAATCTAGGTAGAATTAGCCACCTACAGAAAGTTTGGTTCAGGCAATTTGCTTAATAGTACACTGAAGTTTTGTAACAAATGCACTAAAAATTACATACACTTTTCTTTTGACTTTTTGAAATTTCAATACAAAAGATTCTAACTCCAAGTAACCGCACTAACATTTCCCCATTCAAACTCAAAGGCTCTTAAGAGATCTTTGTGGTTCAGGTTTTTTGGGGGGATTGTTGGCTTCGGGTTTTTTTCATCCATTCTGAAGCAGCAAAGAGCTGTTTTAAGTTTTGAAAGAGGGACAAAATTGAGACCTCTTATCTCAGATCTAAGTCAAGAAGCTTGCAGATACCAGGAGTGGGATAATGTCCAATGTTATCAGTCAGAGCAGCCTCGCCTTAGCATTCAATACAGAGCTTGCAGTGAATCCACTCAATGCAGCTTCTACCTGGTTATTACCTATTTGGCCAAGTCATTTTGGTTGCTGGCATAATAAGGCACCAGAAGGTGAATCCTGCTCCGATCCTCTCCCACTCTGCAGGTCTGCAAACCACATTCAGCATGCTGTCACTTCAACCAAGTGCCAGCACACAGATGATGCTCTTTTTGATGAACAGTCCGAATGTCCCTACAACACATTCCTCCTCACACATGCCTCACAGAAGGAGAGAAAGATACACAGGCAGAAGCAAATTACTTCGGATCAAAAAGAGAGATTAACAAAAGAACAAATAACACTTAGATGCTGAAAGTCGGTGAGAACTGGGCACCTAATTCCCATTTGGCACTTGAAAAATCTCCCTGTCACTGCTCAATCATTTGCCAAAGGTTCTCTTTCATAAAAATCTCTATTCTGATGCTAAAAAACCTGCTAACAGACCCCACAGTTTCAGCTACAAAGAAAAAAGGGCGTTAGACTCAATGTTCTTACAAAAGAATTTTTCACTTAAAAAAAAAGAAAATCTCTTCCTGAATAGGTTTACCAATTAAATATCATTGGTATTCACCAAATATGCTGCTTATGGTACAAGATTTCCTTCAAAAGAGGAAATTACTTTCCATCTGAGAGGAGACAAGACTAACCATATAAATCCATTTTCATTAGTTTTTATTTGATGTTTGTTTCTGAAATTTAAAACAAACACTGTTTAGATATGCTCCAAGACTTTCATAATTGGTTGGATTTTGTAAGTCATTCATTGGCATTAATTCAAATGTGCTTAATACTATAGACACGCATTGTTAAGTGATTACACTTTACAGTGCTTTAGTCTTTGAGGATTGCTAATGGGGTACGAACTTTTCCCCTCCATTTGGGTAATTAAAAAACAGTTGACCCTATGTCCAGGCTGAGCCAATGCTCAAATCCTATCTGCTTCCCAGCCAATGTCAAATAAACAGAACAGGATGAAGGACCATGTAGAATAATTTTTTTCCCCCCTTTTAAGAGGAGAAAGCATGCAGCAAGCTCATTTCCCACAGATAAATTGGAAATCACCACCCTTTCAGTTGATACTATTTTTCCTTGACATGTGAATAAGTCTTGAATACTTTCAACTTGGCACTGTATGTTTTTTAAAAAAGCTAGCACTGAACTACAGTTCCACATTACATTTTCTTAGTCTGTTGAGCATCAGTTTTCTTCTTGCTTCAGAAAACTCCTATTACCTACGTCAACATCTTCATCTCATTAAAAGTCATACATAATTACTCAGTCCCTATGGATTAATCAAAGCGCTCACATGAGCTTCCATTCTGCTTACTCTGCTGCTTCCATCCCCCCACCCCTATATTCACATCTCTGGCCAACAAGATATGTGGTTATAAGAAGAGGGGCACTCTTCATCTGTAACAGTAATGGGCCAGGTTCATGAAGGTTTGCCAAAGTACACTTTCTCAGGAACTGGCAGAAGAAAAAGATCCTACCTTCCTAAGTCACTGCAAGAGCTCACTGACAAAAAAAAAAGTTTTCCTATTCTAAAACAAATAAACAAAACAAAACAAAAAAAAAAGTCCCTCAGCAAGACATTTCTCTTCATTTACACCAACTCATTAGCTGCCAAAATTGACCTCTGCCTTCAAATCACATTGCTCCCTTTCAAACAGCATTTTCATTAAGACAAAATGCTACTTGAAGACTTTGGAGAATTTGCATTTGGTAGACACAGCACATTGCCATCAAATTGTATACAATTAACCTGAAATTAGAATGAACTACAGAAACACAATTAAAGCAAACTATCAAAGAAACAAGAAATTTTGGTAAGTCTGCAGTGAATATTTTTTGGAACAAATACTGATGGGCTTGCCACAGGTCTATTCAAGAGAGATCCAAGACACACCACACAATATGGTGTAAATCTGTTATTCTAAAAGCTTTCCAGGTAACTATCTGTCTTACCATGCCAAATTTTGCTCAAGTTTTTCTCTGATGCGCTCTTCAACACCTATCACTGACACTAGAACTGGGTGAAACTGTAATCTTCTTGCCTTATTAAACCTCACTGGTTAGTGTAAAACCAGACATAACCAGAGAACACATTCTCCAGGTTTTGCTTGGTGAGGTCATTTTTGCTGGTTTTGTTTTTTAAACAATGCAGAGAACATTTGTGGACACAAGACAGGAAACGAGTCTTCGTGCACGATCTCATGGAGGACTGTCAATAGAAAAGCACACAGGCTCCTTAGCTCAACAGCTTGATGGAAAGTCCTAAGCAGCCACTAGAGTCTTTGCATTTGCTTCATAGGGTTTTGGATTAAGTCTTCCAGAGCATGAGAATTCAAAGACCAGACTCATGTCATTAAGGATGTCATGGAAACCAGCTTCCCATTCCATACCTACAAAGTACCCAATAATGTTCTCAGTGAGTCACAGCCCTAAAGCAGCAAATTTCTCTATACCAAACAACAAATGCACATGGTCTTCTTCAAACACACATCTTTCCCAGAGCTGACCTTAAAATTGCCATCAGTTAAGGCACTGACATATTATTGGTTGTTAAACAGCATGACAAAAGGAGAAAACACAAGATGATGCCATGACTTTTGCTTGTATTATGATTACTTTCCCCTTTCTATGTCTTGTTTGTAAGAACCAAACAAGCCTCTATACTGCACTCGCTCACATTTCAACATGAGATGCCTTTTCTGCACTCGAATGGCTTTGCATATTGCCACAGTAGCAGTTCACCTTATTTCTATAACCTGAGCTGGGAGTTTCCTTGGGGGAAAGCAATAGTCCGTGGGCATAATGGATAAGCACTGGGGACAGAGAGGAGAAAGGGAAAAAGGAAAGCTCCATCTCAAAACAACTGGATCGCTGCTCATTCTGAGGACAGCAGCAATGAAGGGAACCAATACCTGTTGCTTTGCAAGAGTAGTCCAGTCGTAAACTCCACACACCTCAGGGTATGGAACAAACTGAGCACAATGGACTGGATCTCTATGGTAACCAATCTGCTTTTATTCTTTCTTTTACCAAAAAGACTCATTTTGAAATATAAATGCTCAAAATGCAGTTTTGTAGTCTTGTTTTGAAAATGTGGACACAAATGAAAAAGCTTTACTTTGCATTATTCAAACAAAAAAAATTTTACAGTATAAGCATCATTATGTCCCTGCTCACCCTCCAAAACCAGCCCCACAATCGAATGTCAATCTGAGCCCCCCAAAAATGACAATCTGAGCATCTAACCCCAAGCCATACATTTTAAGGTAATCCTAGGGAATATTATGCCTGGGAGGATATCCTCCTGAGTTTTGACTACTTCTGCAGATTCCTAAATAATCCTAAGGTTCGGAACTCAGAGAAATGTTGGCTATTATTCTTGTGCTGCTAATTAATGAGACAAATTAATTTATTCTAACATTTAGCTGGTTTCAGAGTACACAACTGAAATGCTAACAGAAATTTTAACAGTGGCAGGTAGGATTTTCAAGCTACCATTATCATAAACAAATACATGCAGCAGTTTCATAGTCTGAGGAAATGCCTAGCACATTGAACTTTGTTGCCACCGTTGCCTTCCTGCAGATCATTTCTACAGAGCAGCTGTACCCCTTTGAAAATGACACGACCTTAGCAAAATGACTCACTGTTCCATACCCTCTTTTTCTTATTTTAACTATTTCTACAGTCTTATCATGGCCTTTGTAATTCCCCCCTCCTCAAGTTCATTACTACTTTCCTGAATAACTCCTTTTGTAATTTTAAATTGTGGGGTTTGTTTATCTTATGTATTCTTTCAAGAGTTAAAACGGTGTGTGTCAGAACAGGTCCTTTGCTGTGTGATGGTTGCTAAAACAGAGATGAATATTATTCCCTTTATTATTTGGAAAATTTTTCAAGACAGAAATCAGGCAACCTTTGCACCCCTTGGCCAGCCCAGGACCTAACAGCATACTCCACAAGCCCCAAGGGTCTTTCTAAGCAAGCACAGGAAAACCGTTCAAACTTTGAAGTGAACACTGTTCCATGTTCTACCCTACAATAATCTCATGAACCCAGCAACTCTTCTTAAGAGAGATTTAGAAAGCACAGACCATTATAGTGAGTTCCACTCCTACCTCTCCTGGTTTCACCTGGATCCAAAGGTTTTAAAATACTTGGGGGCTTTGCAGATTTTCTCCACTCAAAATATAATTGCTTCCACCACCTTGTTGTGCTAGGATGAACACCATGGAAGTCCCCGAATTCTTTAATGTGGCACCTGATCATGTATATACATCAGCATTACTGTCTTGTACTTCTTTATACTACGGGAAAATAAACAGAAGTTTAGTTAAGATAAGCTACAAATGCCCCTTTCTTATCTTTGCAGAATTTTCTAACTGGCATATTTTTAAATGGTTTGGATGATCTCATTTCGTGCTATGTATGTTTGAAACTCCAAGCCTACATAGTTTAAGCAAGACTCAATATTGAAAAAAAAAAAACAAACAAAACTATTTTCACAAGAAATTCTTTAAATTGTTTGCACCTCATAGTCAGAGGGATTGGGGAATTTGTGTACACCTACAACATCTGGATTTTAGTTTCAAATTAATCTAGACAGTTTGCAAGATTTACCTCATCACACCACCTGGTTAACACAACTCTCTTTTCTGTCTGAGTTGCAGCCTGCTTTAGGGCCACACGACTACTGGAAGTGTTACAGTTCTGGACTCACAAGCAGCACCCTAGGATTTCTAACTGTTGACCTCTCAGTATTTAAAAAAAGCCTCCAAATTAATTACCACAATAGCAGATGTTGGGTGGAACGTGCAATTTTCAAAAGGTTCATCACATCAATTACAGCACAGGATGACAGCTACAGTGCAGCACTTGTATTTGATTTTCTTTTTAAACACTTCTAAGTAGCAGTTTCCAAATTAAAAGATTCTACCTGTTCGAACACTGAGACTAATTCATATGAGCTCCATAGTCAGATGGAGCTAAACTACTTCCAAGTCAAATCTGATCGGAGTTGGCTTGCAGTTTAGAGTATGGGGGAAGGAGGAGAGATGTCAGGGGGTGGGATTTGGTCTTTTTAATTTTACACAGGACAATTTTTTCAATTCATATAGGCAAGGCATTCATGCTAGTCTCAATTCTACTATTTGTTGCAAGTGTAGCTGGGCATAACAACAGTAATGGAAAAACATTGTGAGCTGCACAGATCACAGAAGACTACTCTAAGCTTTAGAAGGGACATAGTCCATCTGTATTTTATGATCCATGCATTCCGCACACAGTTATTCCAGCAGTACTCTGCCTCCTAAAGCAAAAAGCAGAAAAAAACCTCATCTACGCTAAGCTCAGCAAGGATGCTTCATTTTGGAGTTGGGGGGGAAGAATGACTTCATCGTGTTTGAAAGGTTTGAGCCAATACATTCTCCCTCTCCTATGGCCAATGAAAACAGAAGCTGGAGGTTCAAACAAAAAATGAGGCATTAAAAATATCCACCTCTTTTCATGTAAAATGATATGATTTATAAGGACTTGGCTTACTTCCTCAACAGCCTCTTCCCACCCCCCCAGTACCTTTATTTAATTCTGGTTGGTTTGTCCAGTCAGATGGTTGGTATCCTAATACTACTGTTTATGCTGTATCATCTCTTTGATTTCTTGAATATCTATGTCTTTAACTAGGTGTTAATTCTTATATTTTGATTATAAATCCACAATAGAAGGGGCAGAACTGACTATTGCAATTCACAGAACACCAATAATAAACCAGTAAATTAACATGTAAACACTGACTTTCTGCCAACAGCTCTCAGCCTCTCACGTTATTAAGTGTGTATTACAGTAGCAAATAGATGAGGCAGGAAGGAAATAATTTTAATAATTACTGAATTATGTATACTGAGGTAAGACTTAGATTCTTGATTAAGAACTGTGGCCTTTCCTTAAGGCACTGTATAAACAAGTAAGCAAAAGCATTAGCCACCACAGCCAAAATAAAATGGATGAGTATTGATAACTGCAGGCAGTTTTTAAGCAGATTTCTTCCATAGACTATGCATAAAACTTAACAAAAATTAATTGAAGTATTCTGTATGAATGATAGGAAAAGTAACATGCCTATTAAAAAAAATTGCTAGTACTTTGATGCAATAAAGAACAGCATTATATTTTTTCAAAGTTTTCATGCATTTTATCTTGTAATTATGCAGTAAAGCTTGTTTATATGCAGAACCCTGCTTAGGATGGCATACAAATCAAACAAGGAACAATTTTTCTTTCCTAGTTAGCTATCCCAAATTCTTCCTCAGTACAAGCAACTGGAAGAGGCATGTAATTTCATTTACAAAGTGCTTTCTATGCCACATTTGTTCTGCATGCAATGCCACAGGTGCCTTTGGTGCTTCACAGACAAAGCAGAAAGTCTATAGAATGCAGACACTGTAGTGTACTCGCTGGCTTGTTTCTGAAGTCTGGAAACGCACCTGCAAGTCTGGTTTCTAGGATCTGTGTAAAATGAAAACTGCAAGATTTACTCATTCCCACAAAGTGTCTCAAAACCAGAAATGTTTATCCCCAGAATGGCACAAAATTTTGTGCAAAAAAGTTACACGTGGAAAAAACATAGTCATCAGGTATTAGCAGGTCAAAAAAAAAAGGCATTTTTACATTATACTGCATGACTGCTGACAATTAGGGAGAAGCATTCACTGCTCCTGATACCTCCAGTGAGGATGTGAACCACTGCTGTGTCTAGCTAGGATTGAAGGAAATAGCCGGTCACACCTAGAGCCACTCGATGCTGTGGCTTACTACTGTTGATCAAGTGAGCCTGGGCAAGAGTCTTCCAGCTCCTTGCACTTCTACCATAGCTTAGCGTATAAGGAATCAGCAAGACAAAACTTTTTGGTAGCAGATATTACTTCTAATCATTCATCCTCCATTTCAATTATAACTTTGAAAAGTATACATAGTTTACATTGCTGGTTATAAGATTTTCTTTAAATTAATGTCCAGCAGTTGCTCACAAAACCCACAGACAAAAATTCATAAAATAAAAATAGACTAAGTCACCTAACCAGGTCAAGCCTCATTGGCTCCAATATGAATCATATAGAGAGTAAAGCATCAACCAATCTTCACCAATATATTTGCAAAAACATTTGAGGGTTTTCATTTTATTCAGTACCCACTGGCAAGAGGCCAGAGTTCAACTACTTCTGGGTTTGTGTTTTTTTTAAAAAAAAAAAAGAGGGGAGGGGTCAGGAAGGAGGGAGAAGGGGAGAGCAGGACATGGGAAATAGGTACAGAGAAGATATTTGTCTCTTCCTTTCCAGTCTATTCCTACATATGAAGCAACAGCTACCACACAGTTTCAACTTCCTGAGCTAGGAGGACTTAGTCCTTCCTCCTTCCTTAAGGGAGACCAGAACCACAGGACAAACAGGGGTGTGATAAATACGTAAAGCCACTTCCCCAATGCACGACAGGCTGACCCAGTAACTGAAAGGCTGAGCTGTGGAAACATTACCCCTTTCCCAAAGGCACAATTGTTCAGCCTTCCTGCACAAAGCAGAGGAATATGAAACAGAACAGCATTTGGTCTTTTTTTCCTACTTCCACATATATTTCTCAGTAGACATTTTCAGAAGAGACGAATATTTGTGTACCTACTGCATCCTACATAGAAGAATTTTATTACACATCCTCACTGGGAGACTTCATCCATCTCAACACTAACGAGGATGTTTCACGCTCTCACCTGCTCCTCATACACTACACTATCTTTCTGCTCCGTCCTGGCACAGGAAAGAAGAAAGCTCTCTGGAGTTTTTATGTGGTCCCAAGTGAAAACAGAACTGAACTTCAACCTCTCATCTATAGTTTCACCATTATAGTGTACATGATTCAAGCATATGAGCTCTATATTCAGGCTCACATGAACTATAATAAGTTCGATCACCCAAGAGGTGGTCCTAAACTGGAGCTGGACTGACCTTTGAGGACACTGTACATCTGTTAAAACTCAAGGGGACTGGCATCAAGAGCAAGAGTTCTTGTATTCTTGCAATTCTACTCCAGCATCACTTAAAGTAACTTCACACCAACAGAGCATTTTTTGCCTCCATGACAAGATCTTAGAATCATAGAATCATTCACCACCACCCTCTGGGCATGGCCAGCCAGCCAGTTTTTCACACAGCGAAGGGTGAAAAATTTTATTCTACCTTGAAAAATGAAAGGGGTTTTGTTTGTTTTAAATGGAAATTATCTGCATTGTGGATATAAAGACATAAATGGTAAGCTGTTCGTATGTATTGAAAAATAAGACAGAGTGCAATTCCTACCATGAAAACCTCTTTCTCAAATCATTAAGAAGCTTGCTACTTGACAGAGTAAGTGGTAGTCCTAAAGTAGATGCACAGCTGGACAAGCACAAATCCCCTATTTTAAATTGGACTTATCCCTTTGCTAGTCAGACAATAATTCCAATTTTGTAATTCCATTGCCCAGGCACTACATGGGTTGGAAATCCTCTCTCACAAAAAGGTGAATTCTCTTCCTCAAGTATTATTATGAAACAAACATATTGGTCTGTGAGCCCTTTTAAAGCAGGGAAGCAACTCCAGGAAAGGAAACTAAAAGCTACACTAGCATGAAATAAATTATTCCCTCATTTTCAACCAAGTATCACTGCAGCTACTCTAAGTAGACAGGAGAGCATATCAGAGAAAGTTAGATACAGCACAACTACACCAATCTTAACTGTCTCTGTTCAAAGCAGAGCACTTTATGGCTGGGGAACCAACTCTACTACAGTGTGATAGCAACCAGCCATACCTGGAGATTAAATGTTTCACCTACAGAGTGCAGAAGTTCTACCTGTATTTTTTGTGGGATGAAAATTCTTATAGAGCCTGCTGGTTTCAAATCATAAACCAAAAAATAATTGATGGAGATACACCAGCAGGTAAGAGCTGCCACTATTTCCCATACTTTTCCGTTTTCTTTTAATACATGACAGATGAAAATAGGCTATTTATTACTAAAGAATGTATGTTCCAGTTGCTATTTTTCCATTAAAAAAATAAAAATCCAAATATCCTATTTATAAGATCACAATTAGCTACAGCTTCACCATCAGTTGTGATATCATGCAGGGCAGATTGTGTCTTTATTTGGGGAAATAAGCACAAAAAGCATCTGGAAAGATTAAAGGAAGAAAAACTAAAGCAAGAAGAAAGGTGGGAGGAAACAAAGCTTAAACAAGGAAATCACAATTGAAAATATTTGAAATAGCAGGAGATTTATTCCATAATATATAACATTTTGCAAAAAGAGCCTGAAGGTTTGAAAATAGGAATGCTGGTATATGTTCTGTGTCTTGGACTCATCAAAGAAAGCATTTATGGTGAGCACTTCTGTGTACGCATGTCAAGAGCTGGTTTGGCTAAAATGGCTGATTTCCATCTTGCACTAGTAGGTTAGAAAGAGTAAACGTATGTATGTGTTCGATGCATGATAAAAATCCCAGTTTTCATCCTGGATGATTTAGAGGAAGGAAGCATATGATGTCAGCAGATCATCCAAATGTGGAACAGACTGCCTGCTAAATAAAATCTGTTGGGGCTGCTGAATGAAACTAAGTTAATTTGGCATGTGGACTCCTAACCCAAGTTGCTCTTAATTCACAGACGCTTTTTGCCAGACAAGAGAGTCTTGCTTACAAGGCATTCACAGGGTACTAGGATGGAATGCAGACTCAAATACGTTTCATTTTTCCTCAGGAAAATTCCCCAAAGAGTGCATTGCACTGGAAAAAACAGAGCAACATGCCATCTGGAAGTTCACAGTAGGATAGATGCAAATAATTAGAGTTCAGAGTTGCAATGAGAATCCCTTCCCATTCTCCCAGGGGTCTCCACAGTTTTGTTTCTTTTAATGCAGCTAGATACCTGAAAGCTTGTGACTGAATGCAACAAGCAAGGCCAACCCTGACAACAAGCAGTCTGAAGCTTGTGGGGCATCTTTGCCCCTAGAGCTCCCAGTCGAGCCCTCCTGTAGCCCCATTATGAGGCTGCAGCTGACCCACCTTGAGCACAGAGTTTGCACAAGTGCATCGAGTGGCTTCTTGTCTGCACACCAGGATGGCCA
Organism: Cariama cristata; assembly: GCF_000690535.1. Classification (NCBI taxonomy): domain Eukaryota; kingdom Metazoa; phylum Chordata; class Aves; order Cariamiformes; family Cariamidae; genus Cariama; species Cariama cristata. The sequence continues at coordinate 208,583 of NW_009617044.1, forward strand.
GAAAGTGCACAAAACCTCATGATGCACAAGACCAAATGCTCCTTCCACCTTCCCCCAAAAAAAAAACCCTCCAGGTAGCATCCCGTGCTCTTCCACATGAGCATGCAGGCTTAGGTCCTGGGAAGTGAAGTGTACAGCAGGTATCAGTGCACAGGGTTGGGGTTATGCTTCATGGAGTAAAGGAGACATGGTAAGAGGGTCTCCAACAGGCATTGCTTCCTCACTGCAGAGCACAGTTTGAACCTATACAGTGCTGCTGAAGAGTTTCACATCAAAGACTATATTAAAGGATTTCCCTTCTGATTTCATGGAAGTAAAATTTAAAAAAAAATATATATTATATTAATGGGGCACAGTGACTTCAGTGTGCACAGACTCCACAAATTAAGACCTTCAGCATACAGAAATCTTAGTGATTATCATCCTCCCAAGGGCTGCACACATACATACTTGAACAGCCTGTTTGAGTCACAGCTCCTTAATGACAGCGCCTGTCTCTCTGCCTTAGCAGTTATGCAATTGTTCCCTTTAGCCTGTGACCCAATGACAAGCTAAGATGATGTGAATGAATGTGACACAGTCCATCCCCTTTTTTCTTAATTCTTCTGGGATTAGTGAGTACAAGCTAGCAGAGTTTCAGAGTAGTGGAACAACATTTCGATCTTGGTTTTTCAGACTTACGAATCCTACTGTATGGTAGAGAAGACAAAGAGGACTGATGGGTCAAGAGGGCTAGACTAGAACCAGTTCTTACAAAAAAAGAAACAATTATACTGAATCTTACTTTCATAACTAACATTTGAAATGCCCAGAAAAACTGTGTAATCATTACACTCTGAAAAATGTGTAAATCATGTTTCCAGTATGCATTACTTTACATTTAATTAAAACTGAATATGGTAATTATTGTGTGTTAAACAGCAATTTAAAAAGTATTGGAGTTGCAGAGTTATACAATAAATATGCGTGCTAACTCAGGCACAATTGTAACAGGTTTAAAATGGAAATGCATACATTTCAGCTTTAGGAGGTTTTAATAAACTATCATTCCTCTTTTTCATAAACTTCATTTGCAAGATTGGATGCAGTTCCCATTCTTTTTTCACTTGGCTAGCAATCTCCTTTATCAGTGAGGCTGATGATACCCTATATCACATGAATGCTCTTGCCACTTCTTTTGCTGTTTTCTATAGAAACCTTTCACCACTCACCATCAACTTCATTACAACAAATGTAAACCTTGTCCAATAAAAACCAGCTCCATACTTCAAGAACCAGAGGTCTGCAGGAAGAAAGGGTATGAGAAGTCTTGCTTTTCAAATCTTGACCTCTACTGTAGAATGAGAATGAGCTCAAAAGTATACAAAGGGAGTTGTTTTTAAAATTAGATATTTTTCAAGCCTTGTAAGGAAGGGCATTCATCATAACTTGATAAGTAGAGAAATCATTAATTCTTCACATTGCTTATTCAAGTTTCTTCTAGGCCATGGATCAAATTCAGGTCCAGGGAAATAACTTGGCTGGAAAGGGAAAGTAATCAAAAAAAGCTGTAACAACTCCAGTCTCTTTTTAATGAGACAACAATAGAAAGAGCCATTGAACTGTAAGTTTAAGAGGAAAAAAACCAATAACCTCATTGTTTGAGCTTATATAAGCAGATCCTGAAGCAGTTTAAAACAGTATTATCAACCCTGCTCTGAAGAGGAAGAAACCAAGGAATGGCAGAGCAAACTGGACATGCCCTGGAGAGTGAAAGAAGCAGTGAGAAAAATGAAGAGATCTCCTGAGTCCATGTCTGGTATTCTACTTGCTAAACTACCCCAACCACTTCTCACTACTGTAATGTTGTAACTTTGATAAATGGTATTTATTAATGGAAGGCTTTAACAGATTAAACTGTCAGAGTGCAATAACAAAGGAGAAATACATATCAAATCAAATATTGTAAAAGAATGGAGTAAATTATGTCTTTTCCAACTCTCGTTACATGGTGCACTACTTCACAGCACGAGACAAACAAATGCTTTCCAAAAGTGAGACAAGAAATAAAGTCTAGCAGAATTGTATTTGGAAATATTCTGCATTTTTTTCAGGTCATATCATGCTTGAAAATAAATAGCTTTTTAGACCATACACATTTCACAAAAATCTTTCCAGAGCCCCTCACCTGCCAGCACACTGCTTATTTGAGAACTACTGAAAACCACCTGTGCCCAATAAAGTCACAGTATCACCACATCCTTCCTCCAGGATAAACACACAAAAAAACAAAACAAAAACACACCAACAAAGCATATCCTCCATCTCGTGAGCTGAGTAGCCACACAGTACGTTTCTCAATTTTTGAATAAGATGGAAGGCTGTATCTTCAAAGAAGAGTAAGCCATGTTTCCCAGCTGCTTCCACGTTAGCAATTCAGCATTGCCTCACCTGAAATCACTCCTTCCCAGTAAGAAAGTAAACAACACAATGTCAATTGATAGATTTGGGAATAGGCCTATGAATCCAGGGAGGCTTCACTAGAATCACTAAGAGCTTCACAAAACTTCTGCTTTCCCAAAGTTTCGTTGTAGTAGTTGACCAAAACCACTTTCTATTAGTAACCAGCTAGGTGTGGAGTTCCCTTCAATGAATTTAATGTAAACTGTAAGCTACATTGAGAGAACTGCTTAGATTACCTGCTAAAGGCAATGCAGTTGCATCAAAAATTCATTTTACTATTTTGCCTCTCTTGCTTTTTTCTTTTCAACACCACAGCACTGGCACAGCACTGAGAAGTATTGTTATAGCTATGCCTTTTGGCCTTTACGCCTTTTAGGACATGGAGTCGTCCTAAAAGAGGCATCGTTGGTGCCTCTAAATAATACTTCTTAACTGCAAAAGGAAACATAAAATAACAGGAATGAAGAGGTCTCCTATTAAAAAAGGGGGAAAAATCTTAAAATATTTTAAAATCTGATTATTTTATGATGAAGATCACAGCGAGATCCCTTTGCAGCAGTCTTTAGCTCCATTTCTAAGAGTACTTTGCCTTTATCTGCCAGACACCATTCCTAATAATTAAAACTTCCTGGACTTCCGATTCTACTTTCTGCATGGTGACTTCATGCTGACATGCTTTCAACATCAATTTCCTGATATATTACTGATTCTCTGCCAGCCAAGAGGCAACTTTCAGACAAGGAAACTGAATATTGAGCAACTCTAACACTGCTCTGTGGCAGAGAATTTGTAAAAAAAAAAAAAAATAAATTGGAAGATGAGGACTTAAGAAAAAAAAAAAAAGAAGAGAGAGGATTTTCTTACATTTGTTTTAATAAGTTCTTTTTGTTTCTGATGTAGTGGATGTGAAATAATAGCTAACAGTGACTGCAGAAGTCAGGAAGAATTGCTGTTAGATAATTTTTTGTCTCCACATAGCTTCTCAAAGAAAATATTTTGAGAAGACAGAAAATACAAGAGAGGACAATAAGCATGAAAAACAAATATGTGGCTTGCTTTAGATGTAAGGGCACCACAGGAGAAACTTGCACTCATTTATCCTATTTTTATGGAGTTATGAAAATAAATAGTGCCGGAGGAGGCAGAGCTCCATCACCTGTTCCATACAGCCAGGGAAGAGTCAGAGCATGCAGTGACAAACCCACTGCGATGCAAATAATTTAACAATGGAGAAGCTGGGAAGTACAGACACTGTACTAAAGGAGGTGGCTTGGCTCCCCAGTGTTGGGTTTCTGTTTGAAAGCCTTACCTCTGAATGCAACTTGCAGGGAATGAAATGACTCTACTTTTCTTCAAAGTAGAGACCATGGTTGCCTCCAATCATAACCCACAATCTTCCTGATAGAAGAACTTTCATGCCAAGTTCACTACAAGTTTTAGGTTTAAACAGCCTCTCAAAAAGGCTTCTGAAGGCAAAATGGTTTTCTATTCTTTTTGGTATTCTTCGTCAGTACAGAGCTTTTCAGACATTTATAAAGAACAGCAAGACATTCTTTTGGTAGAAACAAAAGTACGTAAGATTAATTGGCCACCTTCAGGCACTGAAAGAGATGAGCATTTGAAATAAACATAAGGGTAAGAAAATGAGAAGTAATTAACCTTTTTGGCTTATCTGTCTCCCTGTGCTGCGACTGGGCATGCAGTTTTGTCACATCAATGAAAAAATAACAGATACAGGTACCAGTACTTTCGTCAGCTCGGTATTCTTCAATGTTATATACGAGATGAAAATAAAGCATATTCCTGTTCTGAACCATCACCAGCATGGATGTAAGAATAGGAAGTCTATTTCCAAAAGGCAAAATCCATCAAAAAAAAGCAAAACCAAATTCTTTATTACAGGAAGAGCTTTTGTGTCACATTTCAGTAACTGGTACAGGTGTGTATCAATGAAAAGTGTGCTGCAATAGCCATTTTTGAACCAATGTTCTCTATACGAGGTAACAATACATTTGGAAATGAGTGGCTCAGCTTTTTACCGAACCAATCCCCGAATTTTTTCAATCTAAATCAGTCATAACTGGCTGATTCACTGCAGGAATAGATTAGATCATCAAAAGGCAAAGAGATCTTTGGGTGGAAATCTGATGAAGACTGTCACTCAGGAACAGGCTTGCAATGAAAACCAAGTGAGACCACTATTGTTTAAATCCTAGCAGAAAGAGGAAAAAACCCAACCTTCTGCATTTTTCTGAGCATAATATCAAGATAAAATCATGTTGTATAGTCCTTTAAATTACTACCCTTGCACTGTGTTTTCCCATGATGTCAACAGAAGACTCCTTTCAATAGAACTACTCTACTTATCTATGGCCGACTTTTTTTTTTTTCTTCAGTTAGAACAAAAGAGAAGCAACAAACTTGTCTTGTGTCAGAGTGATGTGCTCAGAGCACAATCCATCACACAACCCCAGTTCTAGGTGGAAAGACCAACACCACAAACAGCCAAAGAATTTCTGAGCTAGTTACTTGGGGTCAGTGTCATCTTCAGTACAGGGGCTGGGAGCACCTGTCCACAGCTGCATGAGTAATCCATCAGACATTAAGCCAAAGGAGCAGGACAGCAGATTTGGCTGGGATAATTAGCAAGTTCTTGGCCTTAACTTACAACTGCTAGCACAGAAACAAATTTTGTTCTTGGAAAAGAAAGTCAGAGAGACCTGTGAATTCTGCATAGGCCTCCAGGCTCCTAACAAGCAAGTACTAAAAATCTTCTAACAACTGAACTGAAACTCATTGTCCAAATTATCTTAAACTCTATTGCTATTGTAGTGAGAGGAAACTAGAACCTCCTATGGGTATTTTCAGAGTGCACAACAGAGAAGAGTTCTTTTTTCCTTTAGTATCCTTTTTATCTTGGATAACAATGATGTTGTAAGTGCACCCAGTGGTAAGAACCACAGGATTTCACATACATCCAGACTCCTTCCTCTTTCACTCCCACCCATTTTCCCCCACCACCCCCAGAGTGACAACCTTTTGCAATTTGTTATATGAAAGCCTGTCAAATAAAAATTTATTCTCTGTCACTATATAATCACTATTGATTAATGATCAGGAATTCCTACCAATTTACATAGATTTCTTAAAAATACAAGATTTTATCAAACTAACAAAGACTTGACTGATTGGAATTGCACATAATCTCTAGTCATCTCAAGCTTTAGTTTTCCTGTCCGAAAAGAGACAGTGATGTTGTCTTGGAGAGCACAGCCACTAATCTTGCATGCCTTGTTCCCTTCCTGCATCACACACACAAGGGGAAGATCAATGCTGCGCCTGCAGTGCAAAAACAAATAGCGACAGCAGGATTGCCAAGCTTTAAAGAGAAAATCTTGGCAGTACAAATTCTACAAAAAAAGCAATTTTTTTTTTTGCTATAGGTCACTAGTTTGAATTTTGTCCAAGTCAACAGCACACAAAGGTTTTTACCATCTGATGCCTGATCTTGTGAGGTGCTAAATGATCTCAGGCTCTGACAGTTAGCAGAATCTTACCAACTTCAATTTCTAGAAGCTACTCTGACACATCTGGAAGGGGTGGGTGATTGCATTTAACTAGTCTGAGCACAAACCACAGAACAGCACCCCTATTATATCCATCACCTCTATATCCATCTCTCAATAGAGAGTAGAGTGCACAAGAAGTTGGGAGGGGACACAGCTGAGACAGCTGACCCCAACTGACCACAGGGATATTCCATACCTTATGACATCATGCTCAGCATATACAGCTGGGGGAAGAAGACAGAAGGGGGGATGTTCAGAGTGATGGTATTTGTCTTCCCAAGTAACCGTTACATGTGATGGAGGTCAGCTTTCCCAGAGATGGCTGAACACCTGCCTGCCCATGGGAAGTGGTGAATGAATTCCTTGTTTTGCTTTGCTTGCGCAAGCAGCTTTTGCTTTAGCTAATAAACTGTCTTTATCAAAACCCATGAGTTTTCTCACTTTTACTCTTCCAATTCTCTCCCCTATCCTGACACATGGGGAGTGAGCAAGCAGCTGGGTGGTGCCTAATTGCCAGCTGGGATTAAACCACAGCAAAGCTAAAGACTATAGCGAGTAAGTGAACTCATCTCTCCTGCAGTGATTCCCCAAGGACCGAGGCAGCTCACTGACAAAACTTTGAGATTACACCTATATCTGCTTCACAGGTTATGATTTTCCCTTTGGTTAATCAAGACCTTTTTACAGAAGGCAAAGTTAATGCAATAAGAACTAATAAAGCAAAAAATTAACAAGTAACACCTTATAAGCAAAAGGAAATAGGGCTAGTGGACCTAATAACTGCAAAGATAACATCAGATTCTATCGTTGCAAGTGAGAGCAGGAGTTTCTATTAAACCAACAGAGGAAGACAGAAGGCAAGAATCCTAAGTCTGATAGAGTTGAAACATTTGAGATTCTGTTCATATTCATAACATTTATTTCTGCATGTATACCATACAACAGAGGCAATATTCATACTAACATCTCTAACACTCCTAATCCCTGAAGAGATTCACAGATTTTTTACAATGTTTGTTTATCCCAATGTTTAATTCTTGTCCATTGCTCCAGCCCCAGTTTTAAATAAATAAATACTGTTCTCAGTTCCATAAAGATCGCATTCAGTCTTGCTCCATTTACAGGTTACAGCTTTGGCATCATAGAACTTCATGCAATTAGAAATGGGAACTGCCCAGTAAGCAGCAACACTTCATCTAGCTCTGGAAGGTCCCCAGATACATGACTTAGAATCTGTAACATTTTATAGATCATAAGGCTGGTTTAGATCACTTTTATGAGATGTTTTAAAGTTTATAAGTTTTCATTTTCACCTCCCTTGGAGTCCAGTTATTAATGAAGTGACGCTTTACAGGTAGCAGGGAACAAGAAAATGACTAGATTAAAAACAAACAGAAAAAAATGTGTAGCATATTTCAACTCCTTCATTCTGTGAAAGAGGTTGCTTATAGGGAATAAATTACAGTGTGGTATGACAATGTTTAATCATTCAGGGTACCTTTGGACACTTCTGAATCCATGTAAAGCCTATGCTATATGATATGACATCAATATTAAATTCATTCTAAGTATATAGTTCAAATTAGAAACAACTTTAGAACAAACAGTTTGTTTAACAAATAGGTTTTAATTGGTAAGCAAAAATTTCTGGAGAATTAGAAATTTAACAAAAAAGTTGAACCTCTAACACTATAGATAAGTTTTAAGATTTTCAATGCCATCAAGTACTGCACATTATTCCCATCATGCATAAGAAAGTTTGTACTTAGGAATAAAAAAACCCCACATACAAACTAAAATATCTTTGTTCTGATATTTGGAATGGTTTCTCTCATTCTCCTCTTGCTTTGGTACTTAAAATACTTGAACTAAGTGGCTACAGTTATTTATGGGGGAGGGCGGACAAATATCAATGTGGAACTACTGTGCTTCCAGTAAGTATACCTCATGCAGCTTAAGAACAAAGTACCACTACTGAGATTCAACTTTGATCAAACCAGCTCCAAGCTACACTGATAGATTAGGATCTTTGACTTAATCACACATTTTCCTCAGAGGGCTTTACAATTTCTTAATAAGTATTTTACTATTAATAACGTGTTGTCTCCAGATCAGTTTAAGATATCTTGAAGAATGAATCTTCGTAGTTGAAAAGTATGCTTTTATCTTATTAGCCTCCTTTGTCTTAAAATTTTAGCTACCTTATTTTACTAGGGTAGCATTCACCTCTATCTTTTACAGCATTTATCTCTATCTTTTAAAAGAACAGTTCAACAAGTGTAAAGATACTACAAGTGTCTTGTTTTTAAATAGGGGAAATAACACTTACAGTAATTATTACCTTAAAAGAAAAAAGCTGTAGTAACTAACCCTTATATTTATCTTTCAAACAAAGAACTTAAGAACCTTTTTTCAGTAAATTGCAGACAATTCTCAAAAGCTATATTTTCAAATTAAATTGAATAATATCTTAACCTATGTCATACATCCCTAATCAAGCACAGTATTTTTAAGGGATAGATTTTCCCAAGAAAATAGACTCAGCATTTGAAAAACAACTCCAGTATATGTAAATGCAATTGCATTCTTTATACCAAAGACAGACCAATAACATTCACATAAATGGAGTTTTGTGATGATTGCAAGAGCAGGAAGCTGAACCAACTTTCATAGAAGCAAACTTATTGCTAGAATAGTAGTCACTATAACACAAGCTATGGAAGAAAACTTTTCCAATTCAGAGAGATATTTTTAAGAAAACAATTAGAGTAAAACAGAAGTCAAAACTCAAATAAAAATATGTAACATGACCACTGTTTAAAAAAAAACTAAACAAAACATACAAAGGTCCTGGCATACCCAGGTAAGCAACAAGTATCTTGAAAAGAATAATTGGTAAAGCCCAAGTATTTGCAAGGCAGTCAACCACTGCTCTCCACTCACATGGAAATTGGGTGGTAAAGAACAGATACAGAACAGATAACAGCGATAATTATAATTAAAATTCAAGATTTTTTTCAAAACAAATCTTCTCTGTCTCAGTTTCACGAATCCATAGGTCAACCAAGGTAACACATTAGCCTGGCAAAGTTACCTCAAGCCAATCTCTATAGATTTTGGCTCAAAAAAAAGGATGTAGCTTTTCTCTCCTCCGTTCATATGACCAGCAGAATCAAGAGAGAAAGGGGGAGGAAGATAGGTCTAACTTTTAAGTCAACTTTGGAGCAAAGTTCAGAATTGCTTTTTTGGATGCAAAACTCCACTAGTACTTGCTCATTTCCCCATTCTCCTTTATCATCCTTCCAATTGTGGCTCCTTTCCTTGGGAAAGCTTGAAAACAATAGCTAGACAGACATAAACCTCAGAGACATGAGGCTTCTGTTGACTTCACACAAGGTCACGATTTGCATGCCTGCTTAGCGACTGGACAAATACCACATGGACTATCCTGGAGGACATAAGGCAAGGTCTTCGATCTACCAAAACACCTCTCATTCACTTTAAAGAACAGAAATAAGTTTTAAGCACATAAACCTGTAAAATTCATTACCCTAAAGGCCCAATTAAATTTACATTATTTATTTTCCTTGAACAAAGATGACAATCACATGTTAGAGGTTATACATCGCCTTCTCAAAAGACAGTAATACAACTATATAATTGTGTGCTCAGTCAGATATCAGTGTGTTCTCTCTGAAGCACTTTAAGCACTTTTCAGAACTGTAGTCTAAGTGCTTAACTCTTTGCAAAGCCATGATCTTCCATGGCAACTGCTGAGAGACCACATAAATATAAGCATACAGTTCTGGTAGTACTCAAAAACGCCCTTGGCTCCTCCAGACCAGATCACACAGCAAATATTAATATTTGGTTGGCTTCTTTCCACAATTACTGTCAGAGACCTATCATAGTTGAAAAAGCATAATTATCTATTTCTCCATATCCACTCCCCAAGAACACAGGAGTTATACAGAACATCACAACCCAGCTTCCAATATTGTAGCCAAGGCTTAATATGTTGCATATAAAGCACTAACTCTAAATACAGCTTGCAAATACTTCGAACATGCCAGTTCACAGCATATAGCAGCTGGATGTTTTACATCCAAGGTTCTGTTAAACTCATGAGTACTTTATCAACCAATTTGGCATCCAAGGCTCTAGCACTGTGAAACATTTGTAATCTCCCTCATACATTGTTCCATGAAATGATAAGCAGCTCAGTATCTTTCCTACTGCTTTATGAGAAGGTTAGCCTTTCTCTGGCTTGAATAATGTATCAGTACTACAGAAATGTTTATTCCTTAAGCGGCTTCCAAACAAAATTAAAAACTTCATTCTCTTCAACCTAGTCCACTACAAAATAGTAGTAAATCATTTTTATTATAAATGCAGACCATTTCTCCACTTATATTTCCCCTCCAAAGAACAAAAACTATTTTGCTTATAGTTCAACTAACGTCATTTATCAAATACCACAAAACGGTTCTACCCTCTCCATCTAGTTCCATGACAAAACTGTCACACAGTTCAAATACAGAAGAGCTGTAAAAAGTTGATACAAACAATGGACAACTCTGAAGTATCCTAGAAAAACTTTTGCAGTAGAGCAATATTTAGCACATTTGCTTTTATTGTTTCAAGTAACATTGCTCAGTTGTTCTGAAATTAAATAATTTAGCAAGATGATTAACCAAAAAGTTTATTTAGCTAAAGATATGCTGTCTGCACAAATCAGATGTTGCAGTCCAGTTACTGCTTTAACAAAACACACTTTCTAAAATTTAGTTTTCTGAAAGCAAGCATGTCTCTGCTGTTTTATAGTGGTTTCACAGGTGGAAAAAAAGCATATAATAAGTACTTCTTTAAGCAGCAAAACTAGTCAAGCATCATTTCCCATGGATTTGTGTCCCAACAGTAGCCAATTTCAGATTCTAAAGCATGAACTGTTTCAGCAAATACAATGGCATCCATGGCCAAGAAGCATGCAAGACTGTCCACCTGTCTAGAATTCCTGTTGTGGTAAAAACAAGTGAGCACCTCCTCTAGGTGCGGAGGCTCCTTCATAGCAGGGAATGCTAATAGCATCCCCCCAAACCAGCCACCACTTCTTTGATTTTGCCCTCCTGCCAAGATCAGCTGAAATTAAACAAGACTATGAACTACAAGGGAAGAGGAAATACACATGCAAGCAAACTAATTTCCTTTGGAAAACAAGATAAAATGGTAAATATAATATGTAAGTTTTCCCTTAGCTAGTAATTAGCATATAGGATAGTGTAATTGTAAAGCAGAAACATATACTATGTTGTGCATGCTACAAGTTCTCATAAAAATTGTCTTAAACTTCACATTTATGTAAATAAGAGTGTGTGTATGTATATTTAAATATAAGTGTCTCTAAATATATGCACATATAAAAGGCAAAACGAGGTCTATTATTCTGTCTTTTGGCTATTCAAGTTTTTTTCACCTCTGAAAAAAACTGTGAGTTACCCAGTTGTCTCATGCAAGAAAAAATGCTAATCAGAAAAAAAGAAGATACAAAGAGAACCCTTTTAAAGAAAGGAATTCAAATTGAATTACTTTGCCCAGGAATCACTACTCCACATTTTATTTCCTTAATAACTGGCCACACCCTATGTTAGAGACAAAAAAAAAAGTTTTTAAAAAAAAAAAAAAGAGTTCTGTATCAAAAATGCATCATTCATGAAAATACATTATTGTAACTTCTAGCAAGGACACATAGTTTTACATTTTGATTGGCAGTACTTTCATCTAGTAGTCCCTTCAACAGTTTTCATGTTACTTTAAGATATGAAAGCTCTTACAGAAGACTTACCAAAAATGGTACTAGCATGGACGTATGTGATTTTTCCAGTATGCTGGATTTCTGTTTCCCCTAGAGAAAATACCTTTTGGGCGATGCAAAAGCTATAGTTTAGGCCCACAGCAAAAGGACACCAGGCATATCAAACCCTAAAAAGATTTGGCATACTCTCAAGCTAGAAACAACACACAAAAATCACAATTCACCTTTGTGGATAAACAGTAGCAGGAAAGGAGAAATGGCACACTATCCCCCACAGTCACAATGGCATAACAAGCTCTCAGAAAAAAATGTATCACCCAGAAGGCAGATGAAAAAGAATCTATAAAATGTGATGAAGAGTAAAACTGGAACAGTAGAAGGGAAGATGAAAGCAGTAAATTCACACAACCTTAATTACCGAGTTTGAGCTGGGCCTGGCTTTGCCCTCCCCCCCCACCATCTGCATTTGCTTAATCTTGTGGAATTCAAACTATCATTTTCTTTAAATATTCTTCTAAACACAGTCCTGAAACTGGCACATAATTAGATTAATCTTCATTATTAAGAACATGACACATGCAACGTAAATTGCTAAAGCTGCCCTATTTTGCACCATAAGATTAGAGCAGGGACTGGGACCTGGGAGCTGATTGTCAGGGTCTCGAGTTATTCTCCATCACTTTCTTAATCTAGCAAACATACTGTATGCAAAGTGGAACACCTCCATGAGAAATACTGAAAGCAAAATAAACCCTCCTGTCATCACGTACAAAGCTGGCTTTTACCTTGCTCCTGGAAGAGTTGAGAGATGTCTAAGTCTCATCAAAGGAGAGATTAAAAGATGTTTCTCCCATATCTCAGAAAAGCACCCTACACGTTTCACTGACTACTGTCTGATAGAGTGGTGCTGTCATAATCATCTCGTCCTTTGTGACCAGTATGAAAGGTGAGATTTTCATTTATCCTCACTAAAATAATAAAAATCCAAGTATAAATAGTTTTATTCAAATGAGAAGCACTTCTATTCTGATGCTTTCAGTTCACCTCAATAGATACTTCACACTTCTCCATCCCTCAACTTCAGTCCCAAATGACCCTCTCCTTTCAGCTGCACCAAAAAAAAAAAATTCCCATCCTTTATCTATAATAGCAAGTAACGTAACACAATGTGAGGAGATCTTGTGCTGTAAGCAGTGAACCAGCTGGTGCTGATCACCAAGTGCTCACAGAATAGGATTACAGGGTTTTACTTGGGTCCAGTACTGATCCAGTGCTGTGGGCTAACTGCCCATTATCAGCATTAGGTGCACTCCTGGAGAGCATCTTCCAGTTTAGTTTAATCTGAAAAGGCCTAGTTTGTGCCTGGCACATACCAAAAAGTAGTAACTGGGGCAGGTACCAGCTGCAAAATTAACCTAGTGATTCAAGCTCAGATATACACACTCACGCACAAGTCCCAGTTGTGATTTCAATTTTTTTGTGAAGGTCACCCAAGAAAACATGCATGGTATCTCCACCTTCATTTGTACATGAAACAAAATGTTCTCACAGCTCTCATCTGTGCTGAGAAGTACAAAGGAGATGCTCAGTCCCAACTGGTCCAAAGGCAGATAAAACACTAATGCTGCTTTTACAACATGGCTGGCTTTTCACTGCACGATCCGTTTCTCACCTTCTAAAGCATAAAATCATTCCAAGATTAATGTGCGAAAAGCTATTATGTCAAGAGCTTAAACTTCTTATGAGGTAAATTGCTATCAATCTTTGCCTCATAAACATGAGCTTCCACATGTGGGCCTCTGCTTCTAGGTTCTCTCCAAAAAGTCACTAACCAATCTGAATTGGATTAAAAAAAAAAAAAACAACTTCTTTTTGCTACAAGACTAAACCAAACAGCAAGGTTAAGTGTACTAAGACTAAAATTACTAAGTATACTGAGACTTAAACATACCGAGACTGTTATGGATACATCTTCAAAAAAATCAGCAAGAACTTCTATATACAACATAATTATTTTTTCAGTTAAAACATTTAGATTTCAGAATGTACTTTCCCATTCTTTGGAATATCACAAGTTGACTATTGGTTTTGTTTTTTCAAGAAAGTAAAGGGAGCTCTTCATTATTTTTCCCTTGTGCATTATGCAGTTACAAAACCTTGAGAAATCATAACTCCATGGTTGAAATCAATCATGTTTTTAGCTATCTGTCAGTTCAGAATACAGCTCATCACTGAATTCAGCTTTTGACTTGTTAAGTGTCAGAAGAAAAAGGTTGATGAATTTATGTTTAAAAATATAATTTACCCTTGAATTTTAATTTAATTTAAAAAGATAACTAATTTTAAATTTTTTTGATATAGCATGTAGGAAAATGAAATACTTGTTTCTACAAGTATCCAAGCATATCATGCCTCAACTTCTGGACAGGACAGAGCATCTAGTAGCTCTAACTTCTTGTGCTGGAGTATATCCAGTAATCCACTGTTAATATACTGCCCTAGTTGGACTGTGGTATGCCTCAGCGACATATGCTTAACCTTGAAATTTCGCATACATCTGGCAGTGAAGATGCAAGTCATAGAATTCAAGAGTGAAGAGAGAAAGCAGAAATTTCTAACATGCCTTATGACATTTGAATAAATGCATCCACTCCACATTCTTACTTGAGGCAGTAAGAAGAAACCTCTGACTCAGACTGGTTTTCAACTAATTGAGTTTGGTCTTATATTGCACTAGAGGAGCTACCTCAATTTCTGCTCTGGGTCTGAAGTGGGACCTGAAGGCTTGGCTGGAGTTCCCAAAGGCAGCCTGCAGACCATTCACCATTTCATTCAATTATTTCCCCTTTTTCCCCTCCCAGAGCTACTTAGGGTTGGATTTCAATGCCGGTAAACTTGTCTAATGGAAAAAACAATACTTGCAGGAGGTAACTAGAGTAGCCATCCCTGACAATTGCACACATCGTTCCGTCTACCCTTCAGGAAGGATGTATTTTTGAGAGGTAAAGCAATCCATTCTACCACACCAGAGACCACGGTGTAAGCTTTGTCATTATTAGCAGCACTCCAGATAAGAGCTTTCAGTGATGACAGTTATGAAAGTTTATGCTTGATAAAGTAATGTATAAGCAGTGCCTATGAATAGTAGGAAATAAAGTAATCAATGGATTACATTTATGTATGTACACCATCAAGACATGAATCAGTCATTCAGAGTGTGAGCTAAAATAAAAACCTCTCTCTAGATGAGCTAGTGGGATCAACAGTAACCCTCCACAGCTGGAAACGTGCATGCTACAGCACTTCACAGAGCTCAAAGAATACAACCTAAGAGTTCATTTACACACTGGTAGTTTAAGAACACTGAGCTCCCTTCCAGCTGATAGATGTCTCACAGTTTTTGCAGCCTCTGAAAGAAATCCTTGTAATTCAAAATTTGCCATTAGCATTCAGAGAAAGGTGAAATAGTCCCCTCAAACAAGAGCGAACTACACCACAGAACAGTTACTTAGCAGTCTTTTCAGTAAGTTAATGCAAAAAACTTCTGCTTACTAACAGTTAGCAAATAAGGCCACGTAGTGTACACCTTGTTTCATTTTAAACTCCTGTAATTTGTATGAATAAGGCATCTAGGAGAGGAAGAATAAAAATGAAGCATCTGTTAAAATGCAAGAGAGGTGTACCTGATTATAAACCACAATAGGATTCAGCTGATGCTTGAAGAAATTTGGTCTTAGTTTCCTAATACTAGAATTTAGCAGTTGCACAGTCAAGTTTTTCCAGTCACTCTGCTAACTATACATCCTCTAGTTTTATAAAGGGGATATTGTTACAAAAATTGAACCATGCATACCGAAGTATTGTCTTGCAACTTCCATTATTTCTTACATCCATAGCACCATTAAGACTAAGACTTTGCTGCTTGCCTTTTACACCCACTTTTCACAGGTGAAAAGGGATTCACAAAACAAGCAGGAGAGAATCAACCCACAGAGTACAGGGTGCAATATCTGCCACCCAGCATAAAAACAGAAAATCAAATCCAAAATAATTCCTGGTATATATCCTTCACAATCTGTACCGTCCATTTGAATTCTGTAACCTAACACACAAAAATCTTCATCTCATTCTAGTTTACTAAACAATGAAGAGCCAATGCAAAAGCCAAGCTGCACTAAATAAATTTGTATGCAAATCTAGTGAAATATACGTTCAAATATTATATATAATCACTGAACGCACAATGGAGCTGCCTTTTGCAGGCACAACTGCTGTCTGCCCATGACTCCCAGACACCCAACATACCTAAATACCAGATAAGTAGCAATCCAATAGCTCCCTGCCCAAAGGGGTTGCTAGGCCTGAAACACGGATAGATCTTTGTCAGTCTCCTAACTTATGTTTGACTTTTTGCACCTCAAATACTTTCTACACATTGATCTTCTCACTCTAGGGCAGTCCTGGAGAGGATTTATGCCTTGCCTGGCTAACAAGTATAAACCAGGTTTCCAAACATATACAAATACATATGGTCACAATAAGTAAAAGAACTCAAAACAAAGTAAGTAAGTAAAGCTTATTTGTTACCTGTATAGATGAGATGTATCAACTTTTAAAATGCAGAAATCCTAACTGAGAGCTGCTGTTCAAAAGCAGACCTTCCGCAGACCACCACCTCTCTAGAGCACACCCAGCTTCCTGCTCCCAGCAAGGCCACCCCCACCCAGGTGTTGCAAATTCCCTTTCAAAGGCTCCCTCACAGCTGCCTCTCCTTGCTGCTCATCAAGCCCACACCTGCCCACTCTGCTCTCCACCTAGAGTCCTCTGCTGGCCCCTAAATGCCCTCCATAACTGTCCTGCATACCTGTGGTGTGTGTAAAGTTGACAGAAACCACAAAACAAAACAGTGGTGGATTCAAGGTATCTGTGGGAAGGATTGTGTAACTCTGGGCTTGACCCTGCTACTGTTGAAGTCAGTGAAAATTCTCCCCATTGATTTCAATGCAACAAGGTCAGTTTTCCTGCCGGAAAGCTGTGATATTCTACCACGTTCAGAAAGGAGAGTGTCAGGAGAAGAGGCAGGTTTCTGTACCACAGCTGATGGGAGCAATCAGTCTTTTTTTTTCACTACCAGACAGACAGTTCAACCAGAAGAACTGCTGCAGATGCAAAATCTCTTCTCACCAGAAGAAAATGTCTTTCTTTAGCCTGAGCAGCTGAGTATCTGTATCTTTAAGAGAGGTAGAACTGCAGAAGTTTTGCTACTGACCTTGCTAAAAGCAGGATCAAGACTATTTTTTCTCTCAAGAAGTCATAATTCTCCTTCTTCACCAAATTAAAATAATGAACAGAAAGGCAATAACCATTCATTTACTCTCTAGTATCCCTATAAAATTTTTATAGAATACTTCTGGTGGTTTTCCTAAACATAATTTTTTCCTCAATACTAGTTTTTAAAGATTTAATAAATATAATGGAACTTTTCACAAAGGGATGGAAGCTCAACCTGTAATTGTCTGCACAAGATGAAAGTCTTGATAAATCGATGATGCCAAACAAATGCAGGCAGTTGTTCACCTGCCACACCTGAAAGCTGAGTTTCTCGACGTTGTCAGATTCAATAAACACAATCCATTAGATGATGGAGAAAATGAATCCTGCTACGTGCAACTAATATAAAATTCATTTGAGATGCTGGATTTCATCTCAAAAACATGGCCTTTTTCCAGGGGAAGTAGAAAAAAAAAACACCATTTGCTTTAGCATAATAGGTACTTCGTCTGGATATGCTGTTCTTCATATGTAGCTAGATTTTACTTAACTCTAAAAACTGAAACCTATACCGAACCGTCTTCATCTCTGCACAAACTAACATACCCGTAAGCATACATAATTCAATAAATGTGTCAAGAGATTCTGAAAATAATAAGTAAAATAATAAATATTTCATCTAATAAATAATAAATATATGGGTAGATGTTGACTTCATGCAGAGTGAGCTTGAGAAAGACATGATACATTGGCCGCATCCATCAGTAGTCCAGGCAGACATTAGAAGTTCCAGGAATGAAGCGGGTATTAATTTCTTCTTTCCTGTGTGGAAATATAAGTAAAGTTCCAGTTCCCTGGCTCAAGAAGTTCTGCATCTTTGAACCAGCCAACACTACTAAACCCCTTGAAGGTTATAAAAGCACTGTTCTCTCCATTTCACAGAAATAAAAAAGCAGCGTTAAGATTTAGGAAAAAAAGACAAAGACAAAAGAACCAACCGCTGCCATCAAAATAACGCACATGCTTCAAAGGGGCCTAACTCCAAAGAAAGGGCTAAAGGACAGAAAAGGTGGGTAGAGTGAGGAAAGGCTGGTCAGGGCAACAAAGAATTAAATCTGGTTCCTAGCTGTGACTCCACAATAAGCTCGGCAAGTCCTTTAGAAACTTCTATTGTGAGCTCTTTATCCATAGGAATATCAACTGCTCTCTGAAGGTATGGAAAGGTCAATTTATCTACATTTGATCGTGTGACCGGGCATTTAGATTGCAGTGCCACAAAATGAGAAGCTTTATAATAAACTTTGATGCAGTCATGACAATTATGCTGTTTTATTAGTACTAGACAACATTTATCCAAAATAGGGTATAAATCCCTCATAGTATAATTTAAAAATTCTCTCCAATCTTAAGAGCCCACAGTCTAAAGCCTTGTTCCAACTCACATTTAGAACATGCATTCTAGAACCCTCACCAACATTCACAAAAAGAGAATGAAAATATCTCATTTTTCTCCTTTCACTGACCTTTCTCTTTTTTTTCTCCTGAACTGCAGTAGAATCAATACCTTACAAAATCAGAACCAATGCTCATAACCACAGATTTCATTTGCTCAGAAAGCAATAAAATCTTAACATAAATCATTCTAATTGTTCACCATAATGAAAGAAATTCTTCATCCACACTATTACTTTTTAATACCAATCTATGTAAACCATATAGAATGGCAGAGAAAAATAAGTTTAAGATTTGAAATTGTACTGCTTGCATATCAGGCGCCTGGACTTTAGCAACTGGATTATTGCCTGTTCTGACATCCATCAGTTTCTCCATGCTCTACAGAGATCCAAGATAGTGAATATTTTCCCTAGATTTGAGGCAGTGAGATGAAGGGGGGAAGTAGAAAGAAGAGGAAAACTATACTTCAAATTTGTTGGGTCATACCACTGCATCAAATACCCTTCACCCCTCTCAGGCTCTTCCCTTCCATACCTGAACAACTTCTTCTCCCTCTGCCAAGGCACATCTGCAGGAACACTGTCTCCTTAGCTCCTGTCATCACAAGCTCTCAGTTACATGGAGAGCGAGTCCCCATCATTACCCATCTGAAACACACTATACAAGTAGTTCATGTAATACACCTGGTGACAAAGCATCCTTAAAATGAAGGTTTGTATTTCAAAAATTGTCTTCTAACAACCAGGAAAAACTGCCCATGTTTTCACTACGTAGTAATTCAAGATTACTTTGGTATGCACCACACTGATGGTGTATTGCACTTAGGGGTCTGAGGACTGAGAATGCAAGATCAAAAAAATTAAAACGGCAGCCATAAACCTCCATTACCATCAATACCATCAAAACCTCTAAATTCGGGGTCTGTTTGAAAAGGCACCCTCCTTTCTAGCTGCAAATAGCAAAGTCCTGATGTGGTTGCCAAGAAACCAGTACTTGCAATTCACAGAGTTCACGTTTGAGAGATATTTGCACTTACAAACATTTATGAAAGCAAAACTGACGCAAATCAGAAAATGTGGTATGAATTTCTCTTATGATTTGTCAGTATCATCCTAAAACAAAGCACACATCCCAAACCTCCCATCCTCAGATTATTATGTCATCAAAGAAACATTTGTGGACTTTTGTTCCAATTGTTTCTGTGAAATACAGAATTGATTATCCAGGTACTCTGCCACATCCAGCCTTTATGGTTTCCACTGACAACTTTTCATGAATTGTAACATGGTCACTAGGGTCCTCACCAATATCAAGCTCTTCTGACTCATTGTCCCACTTTGTGGATTGCTGCACTAGTTCAGTGATTAAACCCAGAGTTAATCATGATTACTGTGATGTAAAGCACCTTGGGAGACATGACATGAAAAGTACTAAAAAAATGCAGTTGAATTTGATTACTCTGTATCTTCTCAAACCTATTTATATGTTAAAGACTCTCTTTTATTACATTCAATATTACGTTTCATACAAACTCCAGCCTCAATCCAATTTTCCCATGCCATTTTTAATTACTAATATTACTGTTTGCAACCAGAGATTTGACAAGCTTCGGTCCTCTTTGTGCTAGGCCCTGTACAGACGTAAAATAAATGGTATTTCTTGGCAAAGATAATTCACAAGGTGTAACAGCCAATAAAATACAAGAAAGATAAGACGGAACAACTGTTTGAGACAAGCAAACAGAAAGGTGGAAGGAAACCAGTAAGTAAGTGATAGACTATCCACATAACTATTTTAAACAAAATCGGTCACTGCTTTGTAACTTCCTCGAAATAGATGTATTCACTAGCTCTCAGTTAAGTGATGCCGTTTTTATTTTACATATCCATTCACTTTTATGAGATTAAGAATAAATAAAATGTGTACGCAGAAAAGTTACAAGTAGTTCCGAAAACCTAAAGCTAAAGATTGGAGATTTCTGCAATCCACCAGCCCACTACTGTATTTACCTCATAGTATCTTGCTGCAACAAAATACTTTTTATACCCTATGATAGCTTTCTTTGGGATTCTATAGATACATACTTTAGAAAAGGACATCGTAAGATGCTCCTTAAAGGACACCATAAGATGTTTCTTGACACTTCCACTGCTTTGGAGCTATTTTGTAGTTTATTAAGTGATCCTTGCTGCACTTACTCAAACACATGTGCTTCATCACTTTCATCTTTTTTTCTTTTTTTCCACTTTTTCATTTCTTTTCATTTTTGTCCAGTAGGGGTGTCATTGTAGAAGTATGAAAAAGAAGAAAGCAGTTACTGAGTTAGCCAAAAGGGTAAATGTGCGTGAAGTGTGAATGGCAAAACTCTGTGAAGTGTTCTGCAAATCCTTCCGGAATGAACAGTAACTCAGAAAGGGTACAAAGCTTCAGAGATTGTGTGATATACCAAAGTTTTCCTAAGGTGGTTTTCAACACATTCTCTAAAGGATGAGATCAGATGACCTTCATCCCTTTAAACAAAAAACTTTTCCAAGAGGAACAGATGTCATTAAAGACTATCTGCTGCATATCCAACATTATATACATTAGATGATGCTTCCTTTCCAATACCCATTTGCAAGGAATTAAAGATCAAGTACTTGGTATAGCTGGCCAAATAATGTAGCCACAGATTTAGAAACACATCCAAGTATCAATTTACATTTCCCCTTTAGGAAATGTTTATTTTGTTTAAGAAAGAAGAAAAAAAGAATTAGGAAAAAGACAGGATCATGGCACAAGTTTGGCTTAGTTCAGTTACATTGACTTTACCAGTTCTTGTATCCTGAATCCAAGCATAACACCCAATTCATGTTTAATAAGAAACCTAAACTTTATGAGAAAACAATCCTTCCTCTATTGCAATTTGTTTGTCATCCCTAGCAGGTTACCTTTACCACAAAATCTGACCAACTGTAACTAAATCACTTTGAGTTGATAATAGCAT
The DNA here is from genome assembly GCF_000690535.1 of Cariama cristata. NCBI lineage: Eukaryota > Metazoa > Chordata > Aves > Cariamiformes > Cariamidae > Cariama > Cariama cristata. The sequence goes on from NW_009617044.1 coordinate 230,118, forward strand.
AGATAGCATAGGGCCCTGCAGTTAAAAAAAAAAAAAAAAAAGAAAAAAGAAAAGTAAGTGGAAATTGTAAATGCATAAAAAGCACATTCTTACTTATCTGATTAGTCCTGCCAATCTTCATGTATTAAGGTTGTACGCTTACAGCATTATCTTATTTACAATCTTTAAACATACAGGGCTTTAAGACCAACCTCTCTAAATGTCAGTGACAAGAAAAATTCTGTTCTGGTAAGGAAGGATTATTGTCTTCCTGTTTAAGAAAGCAAGTGAAGGGGGAAAATGAGATCTATTAACAACATTTGTTTCTAGAAGGCAATGTGTTTCCCCTTATTTTAATTTCTGTTCTTATTAAAGCCTTCATCTAAAGCGTATCAGCAGAAACAGCAGAATAGAAATATAAAATGATATCATAACAGGTTTATGCTACTGATGTCTGATGACTTGGATTCATCACTTTTTAGTCATTAGACAAAGAAAGAAGGAGGAACGCTGGGAGAACGTATTGCAGTGACGAGCAGTCCAGGTTTTTTAGTAAAGGATGTTTTTATGCAGTCTAAAATAGCATTCTATACCACAAATCAATAAAATACGCACACATGCAAAACAAGTGAGGAATTTATGTGTAACTTTTAATATAAATATGTGAAGTACAGTAATAAAACAAAGCAAGATAATTTTATTACTGATTCACCTATTCAGCAGCTATGCCAAGAATTAATTCAGTTTATTAGGTATCTTCTCAATGGAATAGGAGCTAAATTTCTTTTATGTCACAGAATGTACTCTTTCAAATGATCAAGGTCACTCTTTAAACATACTTTTTCTCTCTCCAGTTGTGCCTTTATCAGCTTTTAAAGCATTCAAAATGAGCAGTAATTTTATTCAGGAGTTCCTTAAATACCGTCAGATTCATCACCGTTCACCATAAAACAGACATTTGCCAAAGTGACTCAGCAACCGGCTAAAGAAAGCTGAGTCACTGCTTCTGATCTGACAGAAATGTCCTACATCAGATTCAGAATACACATCAGTATGTTATTTACCAACCTAAGAGGAAAATAAGTTATTGCTGTAAGTCACAGAGGGAAGGAAAAAACCACAGAAATGAAGATGAATGTTAGGAGCCCAGAACAACTGGAAAGGATAAACAAAACTCTGACACACAGAGAAAGCAGGAATTGAGTGCCAGGAAAAGACAAACACTGCTATAGATTCAGATGTCTTTCTCTGATAACAACCACAAAGATTAGTGTTTGCTGCCAGCTAAATCACAAAGAAAAATCTTTTACTGTCCTGTACTTCAGCCTGGATTATTAGATTGTATTGAACTGTGTAATTAGGCCACCACCAAATTAAGTACAGCAAAAGTTCAAATTCACTTCATATAAATATAAATATGCTAAATTAAATGTTCTGCTCACTGAAAATCATTAGTGATATAATCGCACATCCCTGTAACATCTAAGATGACATGTTTCCTTTCCATTAAAAACCTGCAGATTTGCCGTGATTAAAGAATCAAACCAATAAAGATGAACCTTTCAGAGCCGGGAAGGAAGAAGCAGCTCAGCTCTGGTTCTGGCAGACAGAATCTCATCACCAACAAAACGAACTGAGGTAGGAGGGTGTTTCCAGCATATCAACTGAAAAGTATAATCAAGAAGCAGATTACAAGCATACTGCTTCTGAATGATTCATGAAGCATAATTTCTGCTCTTGCCTGGGTAATTAGAAGGCTTTCAACTCCAGTTCAGATATCTGTTTTGGGGCATTTTTCATTCTCAAACCTATTAAGCTAATAGAGTTTTTTCTTGCTTTCAAACAGTGACATCAAGGCAAGAAATGTAGAAACGCAAAATATGCTTTCATCAGTCAGTAAGAGTCCAATATTTAAAGTTCCCCAATACCAGTCAAGGGGTAAGAAAAACTGAAATCACAGCAGGGTAAATTTCTGAGGAAGCATCCTAAACTACACCTCCGTAGTACCCTTGGTCGGGAAGGAAACATATGTAAAAGGCAAACAGTGGGCAATTTCAAAGAATATCTCTAGGGCAAAACATATCACAACTACTTACAAGTTTTTTTTACTCTGACCTTAGTAATTAAGGAAAAATAATAAAGCAAACAAGCCACGATCAAAACTTTACTGCTGACTCTGCTATACAACTACTTGGAAATTCATGTCAACTATCAGCACAGAAGTCTGATCTGAGTGCCTATGCTGGCAGACTTTACAAACATTAGGTTTATAAGACAGAGATCTGTTATTTTTGTGCTCTGTGATGGGCTAGTTTACTAGATTAATTTGCATCTTGCGTTATGTGTTAATGAATGTCTTACATAGAATAACGCACAAAAATTGTAATGAAAGAAGATGAGCTTTCAGATGTCATGTTCTCCTCCTCGGTGGAGCTTAGAAAAACACAAAGCTGATAACAAAACAAGTGTCACAGATCTGTTGATGAAGCATGAAAAAGCTTCCTGAATGAACTAACTGAGTCTCTTGGGAGAGCGAGAGAATTTTTCCTCATACATCATCAGAAGGTCTGTCTTATTTTTAACTCTTCTCCAAGTTCTTTATTTTATGAAGTCTTGTTGTTAGAAATTGCAAGTATTTTTTCATAAGGTATACTAGTGGTTCCTTTCCAATTTCAGACTTTAATTCGAAAAGTCTGGCCTTAAGCATTCCCCTCACTCATTGGTGTTAGAGTAAATATTTGTATTGCTAAGTAACTCTAAAATGTAATCTAAACTTTTCACAAAGATTTTAGATTTTGTAAAATGTGCACTGCTTTATTTTGCACAGACTGCTCAGCAACTGTCAGAGCATAACCCTTTCATGTACTCTGGACTAAAAAATGACAGAAACATGGAATATCCTATATTCTCATCAATCACTTCAGCCATCCATTTACAGATCTTTTTTTCCATCACTTCTATAGGGTTTTTGGACTCCAGAAAGATTATCCATAACAACACTTAAGGGGAAAAAAATCTGTCCATTCTCTAATCCTTTAAAATGATTGTTTACTCTGTTCTAAAATGAGGTGGTCTGCATATCTTGTTTCCCGGAACCTTTAGCTAACTGCGGTGGGGAGAAGGGGGTTCTAACACTGTTTCAATTTTTATTCCAAGTCAGAAAGGCACTGAATGTTACATAGCCTTAACTCCTGGCTGCAGAGTACTCCTTGATTAAAACTCTGTTCCTTGGACACTTGTGTATCTGCCTATTTGTTTGTATGTGTGTCTGTGCATGCAAACAGCCTTCTGGCCAAGCCACATTCAGGCAACTACATTAAGATGGCATTATATTCACTCGAAATTTTTGTGGCTCCTTTTATGGCAGCAGAAGAAACAAAGAATTTTAGGCAACAAAGTATAATGATCAAGATTTAATGAAAAGTAGAATACTCATCAGTACATTCATTTGACAACACTATTCTTCACCCATGTAAAATCACATCAGTGACAGGTATAGCGCAGGCTGCAACCTTGCTCTAGAAGTCAGTAATTGAGATGACTTTCAAAGCAATAATAACAAATGTATTTTTCTGTTTCAAAACAATAAACAAGAGAAATATCAAATTTTCATCCTTCCTTACTCTCTCCCAGAATTGCATTTCTAGACATTGGCAGGATGTAAATGTTGTACAATATTCATTTTCTATTTAACAGCAATAAAGCAGTCTGGGCTGTTACAAAGCTGCAAAGCGTCAATTGTTTAAGGTACTTAGAGGTGTATTTTTATGACTGTCTTCCCCCTGGCTCCTGGCATTTAACACACATGAATTTATTCTTGTGGCACCGTCCAGAGGCAAGGAAACATTGCTTCCAGTTTACAGAAGGAGAACTGCAGGGCACAGTGAATAAGTGCGGACCAACATTACACATCCATGTATCTGTGCCAGAACTGGGAGATTCTGGTTGAATTATCAAGTCTCTGGACTTAACTCACTAAGTTAAGAAGACTTAAACTACAAGAGCATGCTTTCTCACTTGACAGAGTGTGGTATTTTTATACAATAGGGTATGTTTATACAACACAGTTCAGTGTAGTGGGTAGACCCTAAAACTGCTTTTATATTAGTTAGACTAACATGAAACAACTTTTCATAAAGCTCTGTAGTCTTGGACGTAACCTACAGAGATGAGAGGCAGAGTAATCTGGACTGCACTGAAGTTCATTCTGCCATGGAAATTGTTACCAGTGCCTAAGCTAGCTTGTTTAAACTCAGCCTACCAGATTCTGTTGCAATCTCACATGCAGAGGTATTCAGGAGTTAGCATTCCGGCCTGGGACCTGGGAAACTGAGTTGCCACTTTCTGCTTTGCTTCATACATCTTCCTGCACCTTAGGAAAGCCACAGTCTATCTTGTGTTTCAGTTCCCCAGCTTTAAAATAAGGATAGCACTTCTTTGCCTCAGAAATTTGATCTAAGGGAAACTATAATAAAAGAGCGTAAAAACTCAGGAGGCATTGTGGTCATTCCAGAGAAATACCAGAAAACATACTTGTAGACTTTTTTGCCCGAAATCTCTCCCACACATTACTCTCATTGAAAGGCAGCTTACTACTGCACATTAAATTCTTAAATTTACAGTTATTAATCTGTTGCATTCTCAATGTAAATATCTTCAATTAAACTTATGTTGGATCTCTCTGTGAATAATCTCTTATTTATTTTTCATATAAACAAACTTAAAATCCTTTCTTCCCTCAAGTTACTTATTTGCAGGTTACATTGGCATATGCTAATACTTCTTAGTTACAAAGGCTAGCAAGCTGCAGAAGTTGCCAGCAAAATTCTATGCAAAACAAACTCCAAAAAACCCAAAACAAAATAAGTTATAGCATGTATTATAGAAAAAAACTTACAGGGTAGAACAACTGTCTTATAATTACTATAATAATTCCAAATCACAGTTGCACGAAAGTGGTACCCTTGATAAATAACTAGAGATCCCTCAGCCTGTGATCTTCCTGAGGTAAGGTCTCATCATTTATTCGTCCTCTCTGATGTGACAGAGTACTGATTATGCTCTTTTTGCTTCCTATGAACTATAGGGGAATGTGCCACCTTTCTTTTCCAAAGACTTCCTCTGAATTACTCTCTGGAGACCCATTTCTCTCCGCTAGTACAAACAGGCATGTCTACACTATTCCTTTCTGCTCTAAAAAATTATAACCTCCACTCATCTGTCTCTTCCACTGTGTCACTGCATTCATTACGCAGTACATCTCCACCTTCTAAGATAACAGGACGCTGATCCAGACAACTCTTGGAAAACAGTCTGCATCTTCTTTCCTTTACAATAGAGCCATCAAGGAAGACAAAGAGATAGCTATTGGAAAACAAATCCTGAAGGACGCCTCTGATAGTCACAGCCAGTGAAATATGTATAGGACACAATCAATCAATCAATCAATCAATCAAAAATAATTCAGATACTTAGGATGGCAGAGAAGAACCAAAGAATGTCTTTTTCAAATCTCTTCCCCTTGGACTTTACCAGGTTCTAATGGGATAAAAGCTTTAATATTACATTTATAAAGCCTTCATGTTATATCCTTAGAAATGTTCTTCATTTAAGCATTTACTGACAAGCAAAGCACAAACAGAAAGAAGTTGATTCTGGTAGTTATAAATGACTCCAAGAATAATGATTGTATAAAAATTGTGAGGAGTGACAATCCTTTCATTTATTGCTTTGAGGCGAATATTTCACTTTCTGCAGCAAAGCCTCACCTTTGGGATTATACATTTGCACAATAAATAAAGGATTATCTTCACCTACAGGAAATAAGGAGATCTTTGTGCTGCATACTCCATGAATTATTTCTTCTTGCTAATACAGTCTTTTTTCCTACTGAACCATAGGGAAAACTACAGTAATTACTGTCCTTTCTGAATTATTTTTCCTACTTTATAGATATGGTCAACTTTTTGAAAATAAAAAAATGAAGTTGCAGTCTAACCTAGTGGAAAGATCTTTGCAGTCAGAAGAGCTCTGTAACAGCTCTGCGTGCTTGTACTAGGCAAGCTTCAAACTCCTAGTTGTAATTATTTTTGAAGGTGATGAGCACAGCAGCCAAATAACTTGATCAGCTCTGTCTGTCTGAGTCAGTTCACATACACTATTAGTGTTTGCTTTATGTTGAACCTACATAATGTCTTTGGGGGGATTCCTAATCCTCAGAGGACACAAATAGCATGGTAGGACCATTTGAACAATGACCAAACAATATTGATTTAAACAATTAACATCTGCAATTTCAACTTGTCTATCTTCATAGAGACAGACCTATACTATTTATTAACTGGGGGAAAACCAAACCAAAACCAAACCAAAACGCACTTCTGTCACAAAAACCTGTGAGAATGGCATCTATAAAGAGTGCAAGCAATTTGTGGTTCACAATCCTTCTCTCTCAATCTACACTGAGAAATGTGTGCCTCATCCTCTAGAACTCACATGGGTTATGGAATCTGCAGCCTTGGAAATATTCAAAACTTAATTTGACATGGTCTTGTGCAACCTTATCTCCAGTGGCCCTGCTCTGAGGAAAGGAATTGACAAGAGGACCTCCAGAAATTCCTTCAAGACTAAATTATCCTATGATTCGTCTTACTCTTTTTAAAATTAACTCTTTGCTAGGGTGTCTCCTCTTAACCAAAACATTTCAGTTTAATTTACCACTTTAAAAGGTAACCATTGGCCCTGTTACTCAAGCTTTCTGTTCTTACATCTCTATTTCCATTTCTTTGAAAATAAGAAAGTGACCAGGGCTGAAGTGTTTCAAATTATCACTAGTCACTAATACAAGGAGAAAGCAATTTCTTAGGGCTAATTTACCTTGCTTCTGAATCCTGTAATTTATTTTGATTGTGTGTTCTCTCTTCCTTTCCAGGCACCCTGCCAAAGAAGTTAAAGAGGGTTTTTCTGGCTAGATTTCCAATATTCTTCCCAGTTAGTTTTTTTGAAGTCTACAGACATAGGTGGATTCATGGCATACAGCCAAGCTGTAGTCATTAGTAAGGATTAAGCCATGTGAAGCTAGCATTAAAAAGAAAGTAAACACCTCTTACTGTGGCAAAGTATACCTTGAGAAAGAGGAGGTAGACATCTTTTCTTCTAGGGCAGCTACAGGGAGGAATATTTCGTAAGAAAGAAATGCCTGTTTTTTCAAGAGTGATCTTATATACAGAGCTCTTCAAGAGCTCAGGAACAGACCTGAAGAGTGTTACCTTCATGGCTGCAACTTGTACTAGACAAAATGCAGAAGGATATACATTTTAGGCAATTTTTAAAGAATGGGCAGAATGGGATCTCAGCCCATAAACAGGGACATTATGTGATAAAGTAACTTACAACATTATCATCATCATATGTACAGCAATAAGCACTGGATCTAAGTACGGATTTTTTACTCCTTTCTAGTCATATATGTGGTAAATGGACCACCCTGACTCTCCACTAACTGCTTTTTGATAATTCCTTTTTTAATGAAGAACACAAAGCAGTGTGAAGTGTAATTGAACAGATAAAACAGGAGGAGAGCTTCAACATCTTCTCTTTCTCCTAACCCCCTCCCTCCCTCCAAAAAATGTAATCAGGCACATTAAAGACTAAAACCACTACTTCCTGTTTTCCTAAATCAGCTGGCATCTTCACTGATGAAACGTGGGGCTCTGTCTTAACTCCCATCCACAAACAAGAAGCAGCAGCACCAGTTCGGTCCCTGTGGCACTATTGAGGGCATATGGGCTCTGGAGCCAAGGCTGAATATCCCCAGAAGGTCCCTAACAGAAGATCCTGGACTGGGACATCAACAGCTGCCTGCCCACTCTGTTAAGTGGAAAACAGGCACAGACACACACACAAACCCAGCAAGAGCACCACTCAGAGCTTTTTTTCCCTTTCAAGTGTTGCCCTGGAGCACATAGATCTTCTACAGCTGAGCAATGATCCATAACGAAACAGCAAGACCAAACTCCACAGCCACCTCCTGATGGCCGTCATAGGTGTGCCAGCAGGGAAGGAATGTAAACCTCCATGCAAAAAGACAAGTTTTAATTCTGAGCTTCAAGATGACTTCTAACATTAAGTGTCTATAGTTGCATGGCTTTTTCTCTGTTTGGTGGCTACAGAAACCATTTAGAGACAGTCACTGTCTATCACACAAAAACACTATCCTAGGAAATTCAATTACATACCATTGCCCCGCAGAAAATTTACAGGTGCTCCATTTAACTGCCACATGATACCAGGTTACAGAAACAGTGTGATCAGCATTTTCAAAATTGGGTTCAAGTCTTCTTTCCCAATACTGGATAAAGAAGGCAATTTTTCAGAAATAAAAGCCCAGAGGAGTATTTCAACACTAATTGCCTGACCTCAGTTGTCACAGTATCAGATGCTGGGTACTAAGCTCTGAAAACACTGTTTCTCAAGTAACATGCCTTAAAGGGAAAGTGAGGTGTCAAAAATCTTCACCCCTGTGTACTGAAAGCAAGAGACTAAATTTACAATTAGAACATGTCTAAGAAGGTGGATTGTCACCTGCTTAAATCTCTGATCCAACCAAGGCTACTCCTGTTATAACCCTGCTGAAGAAAACAGAAGAGATAAGTGGGAAAGACAGAGCTCTTGAGTCCACATTTAGTTCAGAACATAACAAAAAGGAGTGAGGTGGTCACACAGAATCAGAGCCACAGAGTGGTCAGGGTCAGAAGGGACCTCTGGAGATCACCTAGTCCAACCCCCCTGCCAAAGCAGGGTCACCTACAGCAGGTTGCATAGGATGTTATAAGTTACTTTTTCTAGAGATGGAGATTTCTACTGATTTTAGGTCAGAGTGAGAGTATATGTTCTTCATAGGGTAAAAAACTATCTTAAGTAGAAATTATTCCTGATGATACCTGCATTGTCTTTTATTTTTGGGGTTGCCTAAGCCATCCTACGTAACATGTTTTAATATTACCGCATTCTCCACATTCCATGTACTAATGAATACAAACATATGAAAAACTTGGTCTAGAAAGGAAAATCTAGCATAAGGAAGAAGAGCTGTTAGAACTTCTTATGATTGTTCTCTAAATGAACAAGTTCTATGAGAAAGACTTTTTTGCTCTATCTGATCCTGAAAAGATATTTTAACACTTTTTTTTTTTTTTTTGGGGGGGGGGGGGAGTAGAAGGTGAAAGGTCAGTTCAGTGATGTCTCCTTTTCCAAGGGTGTAAGCAGTAACATAGCGTTCTTAAAGACTTACACATTTTCAAAACATTTAAAACAATAGTTAACCACAAGTTGTTATTAAAAAATGATCACTTTAAAAAGTGAACTGTCAGTAGCATCCTGTATTTGTCAAATGCTGTTCTTTCAGTCCTTGATATTGATTTGTATTCCACTTGAACGAAGAGATAATGAAGTAGATTATTTTTTCTGCAGTACACCTGACACAATCAGAAAAGCTGACACAGAGTATTTTCCTACTTTCCAATTTGTCTGTCCCACCTATTTTCTTTCCTTTGGAGGCCACAGGGGAGAATGGATGGGAATTAAATTAAGACATTCTGGAAAATAACAGAACAGTAATGAGGTACATTTAAATTCTACACAAGACACAGGAGGGATGAATGGCAAAAAGCAAAAATCAGATGTTGCATGATCTGCTAACTATGAAAATACAGAGTTAAAGGTAGTTAAATGATTTTCTAAGGTTTGCTATTCAATATAAATGCTAATATAGAAAGACAGATGTTTCACCAAACTAGCATATCTCTCACTTTGGAGCTATTTTTCTTCTGACTACATTCACACACACAAAATCTCACCCTGCATGTTCATGTATTGAAGATGCCAGAATAAGAATATAAGTAACTGTGACTGTTAATTTATTCACAGAACAAAAAGCAGACAACAACCATACGGATTTCTTCAGCTAGATAGCAGCTGGGGTTGGATGGCAAGGAGAACCCTTGGTGAGATGCAGGACCATACAGCCTCTCAGAGGCTCAGACTATGAATCCTTCTTTTATGTCACTACTTGTGTAGTTGCTGTCCAGCCAAGTGTTAGTACATGGCCATGCACTCCTGGTTCCCCAAAACACGTGTGTTCAGCCAGCCACAGAGTAAAATAACCTGCTTTGGCACCTGTAACAAAAGCCCACCATATTTCAAGCCCCATTCTCCCACGCAACAGGGCAATATGAGGGCAGCACAGTAGGACCCTTGCAGGGACACAGGTACACTCAGAGAAACAAACAAAAGCCTGTAGCATATAAAACCACAATGTGGCACAATAGACACTGCAAAGGATTAAAATGCACCATAGTCAGCAAAACGCTTGGGGGAAAGTTTCATTTAGTCGTATCTCTAAGCCTTACTAATTTCAGCTGAACTCCAGGCTTTGTTGACATAAGGCCTGTAGCAGAGGAGAAATTTGTTTGCAAATGACTGTAGCTGCTTGACTACCAAACAGAAACAAGACACAGGTCCTTGGGAAAGTGAGAAGAATCCCTGCTTCTCAGCATACATTTAGGCACACACATACATATACACACACACAAATGCAGAAACATATTCGCATAATCCTATATTGGTGAAGTTGCAATGTCGGCTCCAGAGCCCAGCATTTTTTATATGTCTGAATAACTAATTGCTAAATACTAATTAGCTGGACATAGTCTTTGAGACAATCATAGCCAAAATACCCCTCCCATCACAGGCATTGTTTTGCTATATTAGCATGACAACCTGGTAGGTGCACTCCATTTTTAAATTTGCTACCATTTCCGCATTCTAGGGATTATCTGATGTTCTCACACACTTGGGATGCTTTTTTTGAAACAGTTTAAGTTTAAAATAGAGAAGACAACCTTTTCTCTGAATTCCCTTGAGCACTTAAAAGCAGTCTCCTGGCACTATTAGAAGGTAACAGTTATTTAAGTCCATTTTTAGGCTGCTAGATATGCGGAAGTTACCTTTACTTGGTAGGTATTCTGCTTCTAAAAACATTGATCAATAATGTGACATACCAGCTATTCAAATCTGCATGTGATACTCATGGTTACCAGTATTTGAAGAAGTGCATTCTTCAGACATGGAAGTAATCCATGAGAACAAAAGTCTGCCCTGAAAATGGCTGCTTTATGGTACTAGGCAATGACTGAAAAGAACATTTGCATGTCAGGATTTTGGATAAAAACAGGTCTCAAGCCTGAAGTGAAGTGTACATTGTTAGTATGGTATTACTATGGGGCCCAGTCTTGATTCTTTTCTTCCCACAGTAGTCCCGCAGATGCAGAGTTCACTAGAAAAGTAATGCTGCAAGGAGCTGGAGAGCTTTTTCCAGACAAGGCCTGCAGGGCTTGAGAAAGACCATAGGCATTTTCCTTTCCGCAGGCCTTTCCAAGTCTCATCTATAATTCACATCCTGTATAATGAATATGAGGGAGAAGGAAAATATATCCTTTCTGATCAGGGTTTTTGTCATTTCCAGGAACTGTGTATCATGCCTTTCTCCAACCTCTCCTCACCACTCACAGCTTTTCTCCTGGGCTGCTTTGACCTTCATCTTTGAGGAAGTTGAAATTCAGAGGATTGTTTTAGGTTCCGGAATTTTTAAACTGAAATGCCAAATTTGCTATTGTTGAGAACTGACATAATTCCTTTTACCAGAAGATTGAGCATAATTAACAATACATAGCTAATAAGACCCTGTATTCTGAAGATGGACTCCTTTTTTTCCCCTGTATAAAACTCTGATTTCAAGTTGGTTTTTTTTTTTTACTTTTTACAACGTAGTTTTCAAAACCACGTGCCAAATCCCAAGGACTGGGTAAAAGCATAAACGATTTTCTATTTACCTGACACTCCAAATCAATCTCAGCATACTGGAGATGCTTAGCTATAAATAACAAACTCCAGCAAACCTTCTTTTCTTTTGCTATCTTCAAACAACGCTCAATTTTCTTCTCTAAAACAAAGAAATTTATAATCCTTTTTTTTCAATTTTGGCATCAATTCCTTCACTACCTTTACCTACAATACCAACTGCATAGTCTGCAGATATGCAAGTCTTGCTGTTGAAGACTTGGTAATGTATGTGAGTATGGCAATTGTTTGCTCCAGAGCAACAGCTAAACGGTATCCCTTTCAGGTTATTTTACTTGCTAATTATCTTCCCAAATTGCACTTGCATTTTTATTTCTTATAAAAAGCATTCATATCATGAAGTATTACATTAATTACACATCAGACTGGGTTGAATTAGTCATGTTACATGGCACTACGTTTGTGTTGTGTTATAATGTTTCAAAAGAGATCATGCTGTGATAAGCTGTATTCTAAAAAAAAAAAAAAGTGATACTGCTCAGGAATGCAAAATCATTTTTAATAAAATGTATTTTATTAGAAATCAGACTGTATGTCCTAGATTAACATTCAGGCGCATTAGGAAACACAGGAAAAGCTGGGAAAAAAAAGGGAAAGGATTTGAAATATTACTTTTTTTTTTAATTCATTCTGTAAGCTAAAAGAATATTTCACAGTTAACACTTTACATTTTAAATGCCTATTAAAACACTACATTATGGATATAGTGATGCTTCTCCAAAATACAGCCTTTAAAACTGGCTGTTAAGACACAGTTTAAAAAAAAGAAGGGCTTTAAATTCTTCTGAATTGACAATCAGGTCTTAGACTTAACAAAAAGGAGCACATATAGGCCAGGCAAAAATCTTTGCCATACTCCCCTTACCATGACACTGCCTTTAGTTGCTCAGAGCCCAGAGATGCCCGCCATCCACCCTGAGATGGTGCTAGATGCCCCATCCCTGGAAACATTCAAGGTCAGGTTGGACAGGCCTCTGAGCAGCAAAACAGCAAACAAACTAGACCTAGGTTCCTTCAATGGTTAGACACAACTAGCAGGCTATCCCTTCGTCTGAAATCAGAATCGCTTTCCTTCTCAGTAAGTTTTGTTATGGGCCTGAGTATGTGTTCCTGATGGTAACATTTCAACAAATTGGTATTTTCTGATCGAAAGTAATTCTTTTACTCCTATAGAAACACTTCAGCTGCTTGAGCATCAGACACACAGGACTTGAACAGTTTCTGTTTCCCTGCTTCCTAGCAAAGTGTGAACTGCTGTACGAAACCACCTCTTCTGTTTCTTCAGAAAAATAAGAGCAACAGGAATTTCTTACAAAGGAATAAAGCATCTTTGGACACAGAAGCACGTGTCCAACATTTAGTATTTAACAACATTTGACAGTTAAGAAAACAGAAGGTGAAACACACCTCTTTGTAACCTAACATCAGTGTTAATGGGCATGAATGATTTGTTTCCACAGTAGTAAATACTTAAAACTTGAGCTTATCCAGATACCATTTTCTTTCCCAATTTGGCTTAGGTCACTACCACCCTCAAATAAAGGCATACAAACTCCCATAAAGGACACTGATGCATTGTTATCATTACTACTAAAAATCTACTAATCTACTAAATCTAATCTATTAAAAAGTAGAACACTACTAGTGTTTCACTGACTTAACCCAGCAGCCAGTCCAACAGATGGGATCCCAGAATTACAGTTACTTCTTCTCTCCCACGTGACAAATTCTTTATCCCTTCACTTTTGGCAAAATGATTTCGAAATAGAAGTTTAGGTGGTACTGCCTGCACTAAGTTTCACAGCTTCTCTATTTCTTTTGATGTGTTTTGGAGCTTGAAAGGAAAGCTTGAAATAGTGGTGTTCTTCCTTGTCACCCTCATCTGAACAAATACAAAGTAATAAACTGCATTTAAATCAGCAAGACATTTATCACCCACAGTATACAGTTTTCAAATCAGATACTCTGTTTTACCAAGGCTGAACCAAACCTTCCTATTAAAATGAAGATATCTCCCCCCAGGGACACAGCCATCAGAGTGTTAAACTTATCCCTTCACCAAGAAGAACCCACAGCCCTGTGATCAGCACCCAGACTCCTCAGACTGTGCAAGAGGAGCTTGGGTATTCACAAATGCGAATCACAAAAGCTATGGGGCTTGTAGGGAGTACAGGTATGAACTAAATCCACAGAGTATTTCAGCTAGGTCACATGGAAAAGAAGAAAGGAGAGCAGGATTGATCCCTTTTAACTCAACAGATCAGTGATCACAACAGTCTTTGGGAAGCAGGAAACCTGAGTTCAACAGTCTGATACAAGCCAAGCAGAGGAACTAGCATTTGACCACAAATTTCCCATCCTCAGAGAAAATATCCTGTGCACGAACAGTGGCAGAACTTTGGACCGGGAGGAACTTTGCATACAAAACCTTCAGCCCCTCCATGGAGTTAGAAACTACTTCAGTAGAGGTCATGAGAATCTTTATGTTATCTAAAACTTTAATCCACTTCCTACGTTTGGTACTCAAAATCATGGCAAAGGAGTTTTCTTCGACCTTAAACCAAGGTTTTAGACAAAGCTTTTGTTTCCTGTGAACACCTTTACCAGTCTCTAGATCACTGCATTTGAATAGTTTGCATCATACTGTGCCTTCTGCACCAGGCACAATCATCTCCAATTTGCTAATTGACATTAATTTAACATTGTTAAAAGAAAGAAAAAACTTACTAAGGAACTTGATGATATTTAATTTGCAAAGAATGAAGTTGATCATTTTGAGGAATATTTCATACCCTTTTTTTTTATGCTAGGTATTGTTGGGTTTTTCTTCTTTTGGGGGGAGGGAGGAAGGGGAAAGAGCAGAATAGCTACAAGAATGAAAAACATAGAATCATAGAATCATTAT